>NC_042986.1:44785513-44930513 GCF_901001165.1 Salmo trutta
TGGACTCATCAGACCAAAGGACAGATTTCCACCGTGAAGCATGGAGGAGGAGGTGTGATGGTGTGGGGGTGTTTCTTGGCCCCAAGTAAGTCTCTTCTTCTTACTGGTGTCCTTTAGTAGTGGTTTCTTTGCAGCTATTCAACCATGAAGGCCTGATTCACGCAGTCTCCTCTGAACAGGTGATGTTGAGATATCTGTTACTTGAACTCTGAAGCATTTATTTGGGCTGCAGTTTGAGGTGCAGTTAACTCTAATGAACTTATACTCTGTATTCCTTTCCTGTGGCGGTCCTCATGAGAGCCAGTTTCATCATAGCGCTTGATGGATTTTGCAACTGCACTTGAAGAAACTGTCAAAGTTCTTGAAATATTCCAGATTGACTGACCTTCATGTCTTAAAGTAATGATGGAATGTCGTTTGTCTTTGCTTATTTGAGTTGTTCTTGCCATAATATGGACTTGGTCTTTTACCAAATTGGGCTATCTTCTATATAACAACCCTACCTTGTCACAACACAACTGATTGGCTCAAATGCATTAAGAAGGTAAGAAATTCCACAAATTAATAAGGCACACCTGTTAATTGAAATGCATTCCAGGTGACTACCTCATGAAGCTGGTTGAGAGAATGCCAAGAGTGTGCAAAGCTGTCATCAAGGCAAAGGGTGGCTACTTTGATGAATCTCAAAAATATTTTGATTTGTTTAACACTTTTTTGGTTAGTACATGAGTCCATATGTGTTATTTCATAGTTTTGATGTCTTCACTATTATTCTACAATGTAGAAAATAGTCAAAATAAAGAAAAACCCTGGAATGAGTAGTTGTGTCCAAACATTTGACTGGTACTGTACATACAATGTATTCAGACCCCTTGACTTTTTCTATATTTTGTAACGTTACTGCCTTTTTCTAAAATTGGTTAAATTATTTATTTTCCTCAACACACAATACCTCATAATGACAAAGCAAAAACAGGTTTAGAAATGTTAGCATATTTATTACAAATAAAAACAAATATACCTTATTTACCCAAGTATTCAGACCTTTTGCTATGAGACTTGAAATTGAGTTCAAGTGCTTCCTGTTTCCATTGATCATCCTTGAGATGTTTCTACAACTTGATTGGAGTCCACCTGTGATAAATTCAATTGATTGGACATGATTTGGAAAGGCACACACCTGTCTATATAAGGTCCCACAGTTGATAGTGCATGTCAGAGCAAAAACCAAGCCATGTGGTCGAAGGAATTATCCGTAGAGCTCCGAGACAGGATTGTGTCGAGGCACAGATCTGGGGAAGAGTATCAACACATTTCTGCAGCATTGAAGGTTCCCAAGAACACAGTGACCTCCATCATTTGGAAACATGACTGTTACTAGACCTGGGCAATCAGGTAGAAGGGCCTTGGTCAGGGAGGTGAACAAGAACCTGATGGTCACTCTGACAGAGCTCCAGAGTTTCTCTGTGGAGATGGGAGAACCTTCCAGAAGGACACCCATCTCTGCAGCACTCCACCAATCAGGCCTTTATGGTAGAGTGGCCAGACGCAAGCCACTACTCAGTAAAAAGGCACCTAAAGGACTCTCAGACCATGAGAAATAAGATTCTCTGGTCTGATGAAACCAAGAGTGAACTCTTTGGCCTGAATACCAAGCATCACATCTGGAGGAAACCTGGCACCGCTCATCACCTGGCCAATACATTTCTAAAAACCTGTTTGCTTTGTCATTATAGGATATTGTGTGTAGATTGATGGGGGGGGACTACTTAATCTATCTATATCCATCCCTCAATCTATCTGCACTGACCAGAGAGGATGCCATAGGTCCGTTGGTCTCCGAGCCATGGCTGGGGCCGTTGACCAGCAGGCCTTGGTTCGCTCCAGGGTTGGAGTGGCTAGAGGAGTTGGCCAGGCTGGTAAGGCTGTGGTTCTCCCTGGCCAGTCTCTCCACTAGCGCCCGGGCGTCCTGGAAACGACAGCTGAGGAACTCCCTCTCTTCTCTAGATCTCCGCTTCCATTCCTCCATCTCCTCACAGCGCTCACGCAGGGCCTGGTTACTACGCTGCAACGCCTCTACACACACACACACACACAATCTGTGCCTCATTGTGGATCCAAATAAAATATTTGTATGTGTTTGAGTAAATGTATGTGTGTGTGTGTGTGTGTGTGTGTGTGTGTGTGTGTGTGAGAGAGTCCTACCTCGAAGCTGCTGGTTGTCTCCCAGTAGTCTAGACACCACCTCATTGGCTGCCAGCTCAGCAGGAACCTGAAGAGCCACGCCACCCTCGTCCCACTGCAGGGCTATGTCTGCCTGGGGCTGCACGCCACCCTCATCCCACTGCAGAGCTATGTCTGCCTGGGGCTGCACGCCACCCTCGTCCCCTGCCATCTCCCACTGCAGGGCTATGTCTGCCTGGGGCTGCACCATGCCGCTGAACATTATGCGTCGTATCATATAGAAAACAAGAAACGTATACAGACACATCATCAGTTCTGTACAGCATTACTAATTAATATCTGCCTGTTGGCACTGATCCGATGACTCAAAGCTACTAGTACAAGACACTAGGTAGGTTACCATTCACCCAGGGTTTATTCCACAAAAAGCAATGACAACAACAACAAATCATTGCAACATCGGAAACGGAAGCAATGTTCTAAAGATCGACAACATTTTTTATCCATTTGACGGGAGGAATTTTTATTTTGCCAAACTTTCTTTATTGCGACAATAAATTAGGATTTCCACTTTTGAAGGTACGCAAGGCACGTGATTTCATCACGTAACAATAAGCTCCACTCCACATTTAATTCTAAAATGTTCTACTTCTTACAAAAATCATTATTATTTTTTAATAGTTAAAAAAAATATTGCCCTGACTTCCAACAATGCCTGAATTGCTTCGCCTTGTTTTTCTGGTTGGCTGGAAAGTTTCACCATCCAATTATAATCAGATCTACAGGAAGTTTCACCATGACAACCACGGACAGCGGCGATACATTGACACAAGAGACATATTAGAATATGACAAATATTAGGCTGGACAATAGAACAAGTTAAAAATTCACCCAAGGCTGAAAAACAGCCAAAGAACATTGACTGAGCTGGAATGATGGCAAATTAATTGAAATGAACCTTCAGAGTCTCTTCTGACTGAAGTGATGCTTAGAATTCCCATTTCCCTTAAATATCACAAAATGTTTTATCAATATAAATATAGGACAAAACACACAACAAGAGAGACAACACAAGAGAGACCTAAGAACACAACATGGCAGCAACACAACAACATGGTAAAACATTATTGAGCACAGACAACAGCACAAAGGTCAAGAAGGTAGAGACAACAATACATCACACAAAGCAGCTACAACTGTCAGTAAGAGTGTCCATGATTAAGTCTTTGAATGAAGGATGAAATCGGCCACATCTTGAAAAAGAGGACAGGGACATGCGTTTTGTTTAGATTTTACAACTTTGTTCTGGAAATAAATGGTTAACCATGACCGGAACATTGATAGTTATGCGCCAGCCATCACTGTGGGTTACAACAACGGGTACCCAGGCGAACAGTGAGCTTGTCCACCAAGTTGCTGTAACCTTATTCTTAACAAGTTACATGAGCTAAACCTACAGGGTTAACGCGAATCTGTAACGCAGAACAACGGGCTGGGAAGGAAGGAAGGAAGGAAGGAAAAAGAAAGAAAGCGTTGGTGCCACCGTGTTCAACACAGCTAACAGGAGTGTAAACCGCGGTGAAATGGTTAACTAGTTACCGGGGTGCACAATAATAGCTCTGAGACCTTGAAGTAGTTGTTTTCCCCTGTTCTTTAAGGGTCGCGGCAGGTAACTGTTGTGAATGTGTGCAGAGGGTCCCTGGTTCGAGTCCAGGTAGGGGCGATATTGGTACAGCAGCAGGGTGAAAAAGGCCCTAAAATATGGACTTTTTTTTACGATTACTTCAAAACTACTGCAAGTAGCTGTGACATATGGTAATATTATTAAACTGGGCTCCATGACGGATGCAATGAACTAGTTTTTAAACAGAAAAAAAAGCGTTATAAATATAAATGTGTCCAGACTACAAATATTAGTGAATGAATGCGTTCTATCCATGCTGGCTACATAAGACATGAGGTGGCTGTCGCCAATTCAATGCTCAACTTGTCTAAATGGGTTATGGAAACACTTCAACACTGTAACGGTGTGTGTTGTCATTACGTCCAGTTTATCGACAACACTTTGGTTCAATGGAAACGCGCCCTAAAATAATTGTCGCATCTATTTTCTACCTGTCAACAATACAAAACCAAGTCACTGGACAAGTTAATGGAAAAAACAGTCAGTCCGCTCGGAGCCAGCTAGTCTACTTTCACTTTCACTTCTAGTTCCATCATGGTGATTTATATCTAGTTAGCTAACCTCTCTTTACTTAGCAAACTCCTGCTAACTACATACCGTGTTAGCTAATGAAATACGGTCAACTATTTGCAAGTCATCCAGTCATATAAAGCCTATAGTTAGAAAGCCGTCAACAACACCGTTCGTTTGGTAAGGTTTAGCTAGACTGACATGGGACTAGCTATCTAACATGGCTAATAGCTAGTTAGCAAAACAGTGGCAGCCCAATGACACATATCTAGCTAACTTGATGTCAAGACAGCTTACCTTTTCTCTGTAGCTCTCTTCACGTAGCTAGCGTTAATCAGGCTAACGCTAGTTAATTAGCCTAGCTAGCTCTGGTTTGATTGTCGCAGACAAATGCGTATTTCCGCAATTGACAACCAACTAACTCTACGTCGTGTTTCTATTCAAATCTGGTAAAATTATTTGTAGCGATAAGTCTCTTGACATTGTGCTAATGTAGCCGTGAAAGTGACTGAGCTATGCTAGCTTGCGCCAGGAAAATTACAACTTCCGCACTGTGAGCGATGACGTCATTGACGTTAAAACGGCGTCTGGCATCCAATATATGTTGCATTACCGCCACCTACCGGACTGGAGTAGAACTACCTGTACCTTGCTTGAAAATAAATACCCTACCATCTCACACTACAGTCACAAAAAAAAACACAAGTCGATGGCAAAGTCGGCTCAAAACAAAGTCACGAATGTGCTAGTAGTTTAAACAGACACCTCGGTGCATTCAGCATGTCATTCAGCATTACAAAAACATGTAGTGATGAAGTCAATCTTGAGAGATTTACATGCAGGCCACTTTTGCATCTCTGGCGTCAGAGGACCACTACACGCCCTAGGCAAACCATCTAGCCCTGAGTTAATTTGGAAGACAATAGCCAGGAATTTCTCTAATCTAAGGCTCTAAGGCTGTGTTGAGACAATGATTTATCAATGACCGAAGCCCAGCTAAATGAATCCCTACCATTGTGTCGCTGAGTTGTCATAATGCTTCAGCAAATGTACATTATACCAGGGGCTTTGGCAGACACAATGTAAGTAACCTAATTTATGTCCCGCTAACTGCCCTGAATGCCTCTGCTGATCCTACAGCTATTGTATGCAGTAATCATGTGTCTATAAACCAGATTTATGCTGTTAGCACTGAGGCGGTGTGCCCTAGTAGAAAGTCCACTGTGTGCAGCTCAACCTGCACTAAACATGAATAACATGAGAATATCTACTCCTGCTAAGCTTCACAGTAAAGCAATGAAAACAAGCAAGCATCCCAGAAAAGCGCTCAAAATAGCCCACATTAACATATGTAGCTTAAGAAACAAGGTTCATGAAATTAATAATTTACTACTAACAGATGACATTCATATTCTTATTTTATTTTTTCAGAATTCTCCCAATTTGATGATATCCAATTGGTAGTTACAGTTCCCATCTCTGCAACTCCTGTACTTACTCGGGAGAGGAGAAGCTCTTGAGCAATGCTTCCTCCGAAACACGACCCTGCCAAGCCGCACTGCTTCTTGACACACTGCTCGCTTAAGCCGGAAGCCAGCCGCAAGAATGTGTCAGAGGAAACACCGTCCACCTGGCGACCGTGTCAGCGTGCATCAGCGTCCGGCCCGCCACAGGAGTCGCTAGAGTGAGATGGGACAAGGACATCCCGGCCGGCCAAACCCCTCCCCTAACCTGGACTACGCTGGGCCAATTGTGCGTCACCTCATGGGTCTCCTGGTCGCCTGTGACACAGACCGGGATCGAACACGGATCTGAAGTGATGCCTCAAGCCTTAGACCGCTGAGCCACTCGGGAGGCCCGACATTCATCTCTGAAACACACTTAAGACAAAACCTTTGATGATACAGTGGTTGCAATACATTATATATAACATTTACAGAAAAGATATAAATGGCAATGGTGGACCACTAAGTGCTAACAGTCAGTATCTGGATAAAGTGTGAAATGCTTGATAATGTGATATCAGAGAAGTTTATAAAGCTTCAAACTGTAACCAGCGCCTGCAACCTGGTTCAGGTTATCAGTCAACCTACCAGGGTAGTTACAAACAGCACAGGAATTAAATCATCAACATGTATTGATCCACATCTTTACTAATGCTGCAAAAATTTGCTTGAAAGCAGTATCCAGATCCATAGGATGTAGTGATCACAATATAGTAGCCATATCTAGGAAAACCAAAGTTCCAAAGGCTGGGCCTATTATAGTATATAAGACGTCATACAATACATTTTGTAGTGAGTCATAATGTCATGAACCTGCTCGAAGCCTGTAACAAAAAGGGAGACAACGTGGGAGATAAAGAATAACAAAATATATTTATTAACTGAAGTAAAGTAAATACAATTATTAACAACGGTGTGTGTTTAGTCAGTAGTGTCAGTGAGTGGTTGCGTGTATACATGTGATAATGAGGGGTGTTGAAAGGTGCCTACGCAAACAAGCCACAACCAAAATCTGTCTGTGTCTGCATGGAGAGAGTCTCCTCAATGAATGGGGAAGAGGTGTATTTATCCTGGGACACACCTGAGCCCAGGTGTTTCCCATGTCACTGACGACCCACCTAGCTCCGCCCACCGTCATCCTAATAAGGAAAACAAGAGCAAAGAGAAAGAATTCGGCAGACACAGTGGGAGGGTCGTCACAGTATGTTGTTGATGTAAAGTATATTTGCTGTTCTGTGGTGTGTAATGAGGAGCAAACAGACGCTGCTCTTGGCACATTTATGAACCTACTGATCCCAGTTACTAATAAGCACCCATTAAGGAAATGACTGTAAAAACGGTTAAATCCCTGTGGATTGATGAGGAATTGAAGAATGGTCTGGTTGAGAGGGATGAGGATAAAGGAATGGCAGATAAGTCTGGCTGCACAACTGATTGGCAAACGTACTGCAAATTGAGAAATCATGTGACTAAACTAAATATTTAAAAAAAACTACACTATGAAACAAAAATAAATGACAAAGAATGACAGTAAAAAGATTGGAGGACCTTCAATTAAATTTTGGTAAAAAAGGCAAACTCAGCTGATTCATTGAATCAGATGCCTCATTCATCACAAAACCCACTGATATTGCCAACTACTTTAATTACTTTTTCATTGGTAAGATTAGCAACATGCCACCAGCAACAAACACTGACACTACACATCCAAGAATACCTGACCAAATGATGAATGACAAGAATTGTAATTTTGCATTTCGTAAAAAAGCCACCGGGGTCTGACAATCTGGATGGAAAATTACTGAGGATAATAGCAGATGATATTACCACTCCTATTGGCCACATCTTCAATATAAGCCTACTAGAGAGTGTGTTGCCCTCAGGCCTGGAGGGAAGCTAAAGTCATTCCGCTACCCAAGAATAGTAAAGCCCCCTTTATTGGCTCAAATAGCCAACCAATCAGCCTGTTACCAACCCTTAGTAAACTTCTGGAAACAATTTTGTTGACCAGATACAATGCTATTTTATAGTAAACAAATTGACAACAAACTTTCAGCATGCTTCTGGTTTATTGACCTCTGCCTGACCCTGACCCTGAGCCTGCCTGCCGTCCTGTAACTTTGCTCCACCTGGCCCTGTTGTTACATTAAACGTTGTTACTTCACACAGTCTGCACTTGGGTCTTGCCTTGATACCTGATAGATACAACAGTAGCTAAGATAGAGAGAAGTTTGTCAATAATAAAGCACTACTCTACCTTCTTAACAACACTATCAACAAGGCAGGTCCTACAGGCCCTAGTTTCTACCTTCTTAACAGCACTATCAACAAGGCAGGTCCTACAGGCCCTAGTTTCTACCTTCTTAACAACACTATCAACAAGACAGGTCCTACAGGCCCTAGTTTCTACCTTCTTAACAACACTATCAACAAGGCAGGTCCTACAGGCCCTAGTTTCTACCTTCTTAACAACACTATCAACAAGGCAGGTCCTACAGGCCCTAGTTTCTACCTTCTTAACAACACTATCAACAAGGCAGGTCCTACAGGCCCTAGTTTCTACCTTCTTAACAACACTATCAACAAGACAGGTCCTACAGGCCCTAGTTTTGTTACACCTGGACTACTGTTCAGTAGTGTGGTCCGGTGCCACAAAAAAGGACTTAGGAAAATTGCAATTGGCTCAGAACAGGGCAGCACGGCTGGTCTTTAGATGTACACAGAGAGCTAATATTAATAAAATGCATGTCAGTCTCTCCTGGCTGAAAGTGGAGGAGATATTAACTTCATCACTACTTGTATTTATGAGAGGTATTGACATGTTGAAAGCACCGAGCTGTCTGTCTAAACTACTGGCACACAGCTCAGACACCCATACATACCCCACAAGACATGCCACCAGAGGTCTGTCTAAACTACTGGCACACAGCTCAGACACCCATCCATACCCTACAAGACATGCCACCAGAGGTCTGTCTAAACTACTGGCACACAGCTCAGACACCCATCCATACCCCACAAGACATGCCACCAGAGGTCTGTCTAAACTACTGGCACACAGCTCAGACACCCATCCATACCCCACAAGACATGCCACCAGAGGTCTGTCTAAACTACTGGCACACAGCTCAGACACCCATCCATACCCCACAAGACATGCCACCAGAGGTCTGTCTAAACTACTGGCACACAGCTCAGACACCCATCCATACCCCACAAGACATGCCACCAGAGGTCTGTCTAAACTACTGGCACACAGCTCAGACACCCATCCATACCCCACAAGACATGCCACCAGAGGTCTGTCTAAACTACTGGCACACAGCTCAGACACCCATGCATACCCCACAAGACATGCCACCAGAGGTCTGTCTAAACTACTGGCACACAGCTCAGACACCCATACATACCCCACAAGACATGCCACCAGAGGTCTGTCTAAACTACTGGCACACAGCTCAGACACCCATACATACCCCACAAGACATGCCACCAGAGGTCTGTCTAAACTACTGGCACACAGCTCAGACACCCATACATACCCCACCAGATATGCCACCAGAGGTCTCTTCAGTCCCCAAGTCCAGAACAGACATAAGGGAGGCGCACAGTACTACATAGAGCCATGACTACATAGAACTCTATTCCATACCAAAGTAAGTCATGCCAGTAGTAAAATTAGATTAATAAAACATAAAAATACACCTTATGGAACAGTGGGGACTGTGAAGAGACACAAACACAGGCACAGACACACGCATACACACACACACAATAACATACGCACTATACAGTCGTGGCCACAAATATTAATTTTCACAAAGTCTGCTGCCTCAGTTTGTATGATGGCAATTTACATATACTCCAGAATGTTATGAAAAGTGATCAGATGAATTGCAATTAATTGCAAAGTCCCTCTTTGCCATGCAAATGAACTGAATCCCCCAAAAACATTTGCACTGCATTTCAGCCCTGCCACAAAAGGACCAGCTGACATCATGTCAGTGATTCTCTCGTTAACACAGGTGTGAGTGTTGATGAGGACAAGGCTGGAGATCACTCTGTCATGCTGATTGAGTTTGAATAACAGACTGGAAGCTTCAAAAGGAGGGTGGTGCTTGGAATCATTGTTCTTCCTCTGTCAATCATGGTTTCCTGCAAGGAAACATGTGCCGTCATCATTGCTTTGCACATAAAGGGCTTCACAGGCAAGGATATTGCTGCCAGTAAGATTGCACCTAAATCAACCATTTATCGGATCATCAAGAACTTCAAGGAGAGTGGTTCAATTGTTGTGAAGAAGACTTCAGGGCGCCCAAGAAAGTCCAGCAAGCACCAGGACCATCTCCTAAAGTTAATTCAGCTGCGGGATCGGGGCACCACCAGTATAGAGCTTGCTCAGGAATGGCAGCAGGCAGGTGTGAGTGCATCTGCATGCACAGTGAGGCGAAGACTTTTGGAGGATGGCCTGGTGTCAAGAAGGGCAGCAAAGAATCCACTTCTCTCCAGGAAAAACATCAGGGACAGACTGATATTCTGCAAAAGGTACAAGGATTGGACTGCTGAGGACTGGGGTAAAGTCATTTTCTCTGGTGAATCCCCTTTCCGATTGTTTGGGGCATCCGGAAAAAAGCTTGTCCGGAGAAGACAAGGTGAGTGCTACCATCAGTCCTGTGTCATGCCAACAGTAAAGCATCCTGATATCATTTATGTGTGGTGTTGCTTCTCAGCCAAGGGAGTGGGCTCACTCACAATTTTGCCTAAGAACACAGCCATGAATAAAGAATGGTACCAACACATCCTCCGAGAGCAACTTCTCCCAACCATCCAGGAACAGTTTGGTGACGAACAATGCCTTTTCCAGCATGATGGAGCACCTTGCCATAAGGCAAAAGTGATAACTAAGTGGCCCGGGGAACAAAACATCGATATTTTGGGTCCATGGCCAGGAAACTCCCCAGACCTTAAACCCATTGAGAAACTTGTGGTCAATCCTCAAGAGAGGATGGACAAACAAAACCCCACAAATTCTGACAAACTCCAAGCATTGATTATGCAAGAATGGGCTGCCATCAGTCAGGATGTGGCCCAGAAGTTAATTGACAGCATGCCAGGGCGGATTGCAGATGTCTTGAAAAAGTCAAAGCCTAAAAACCTCAGGAAGAGTAGCTGTTGCCTTGGAAGGAACAAATGGGGATCCATAATAAACCAAAGGAAGAGTAGCTGCTGCCTTGGCCGGAACTAATGGGGATCCATAATAAACCCCAGGAAGAGTAGCTGCTGCCTTGACAGGAACTAATGGGGATCCATAATAAACCCCAGGAAGAGTAGCTGCTGCCTTGACAGGAACTAATGGAGATCCATAATAAACCCCAGGAAGAGTAGCTGCTGCCTTGGCAGGAACTAATGGGGATCCATAATAAACCCCAGGAAGAGTAGCTGCTGCCTTGACAGGAACTAATAGGGATCTATAATAAACCCCAGGAAGAGTAGCTGCTGCCTTGGCAGGAACTAATGGGGATCCATAATAAACCCCAGGAAGAGTAGCTGCTGCCTTGGCAGGAACTAATGGGGATCCATAATAAACCCCAGGAAGAGTAGCCACTGCCTTGACAGGAACTAATGGGGATCCATAATAAACCCCAGGAGAAGTAGCTGCTGCCTTGGCAGGAACTAATGGGGATCTCTAATAAACCCCAGGAACAGTAGCTGCAGCCTTGACAGGAACTAATGGGGATCCATAATAAACCCCAGGAAGAGTAGCTGCTGCCTTGGCAAGAACTAATGGGGATCCATAATAAACCCCAGGAAGAGTAGCCGCTGCCTTGACAGGAACTAATGGGGATCCATAATAAACCCCAGGAAGAGTAGCCGCTGGCTTGGCAGCAACTAATGGGGATCCATAATAAACCCCAGGAAGAGTAGCTGCTGCCTTGGCAGGAACTAATGGGGATCCATAATAAACCCCAGGAAGAGTAGCTGCTGCCTTGGCAGGAACTAATGGGGATCCATAATAAACCCCAGGAAGAGTAGCTGCTGCCTTGGCAGCAACTAATGGGGATCCATAATAAATACATCAACAAAAAAATCCCCAAAAACATAGTTCCGCTGTCTCTGACTGTAGCCGTCTCTGACTGTAGCCGTCTCTGACTGTACCTTTGGCACACAGCGCATTTTCTACTGTATATTAGCAGGTTAGGTTCTGGTGCGGGCCTCAGATTTTCACTTCATCACATATAGTTGGGTGATTGCGATGGGTTATAAGCAATTGACGGCAGGTCCGGGTGAAAGATGCCATTTCCATTGCTATTCACATGGCCGTAACACATCTGGACAAGAGGAACACCTATGTGAGAATGCTGTTCATTGACTACAGTTCAGCATTCAAAACTATTATTCGTTCCAATCTCAACACCAAGCTCAGAGCCCAGGGTCTCGACACCACCCTCTGCAACTGGATCCTGGACTTCTTGACAGGATTGGCAACAACACCTCCTCCACACTGACTATCAACACAGGTGGCCCCCAGGGGTGTGTTCTCAGTCCTCTGCTGTTGTTCACCCACGACTGCGTGGCTTTGCACGAATCCAACTCCATCAAGTCCATCAAGTTTGCTTACGACACCACGGTTGTAGGCTTGATAATTATCAAAGACAAGTCAGCCTATAGGGAGAAGGTAAGTGAACTGGCATTGTGGTGCCAGGACAACAACCTCTCCCTCAACGTCAGCAAAACAAAGGAGTTTATTTTTTACTTCAGGAAGCAAAGGAGGGAATATTACCTAAGGCTTGTCATGGACCAACAACACCACCACCAGTCTTGTCAAGAGGACGATACAGCGTCTGATTCCTATGTGCTTTGGCAAAGTGGGTGGGGTTATATCCTGCCTGTTTGGCCCTGTCCGGGGGTATCATCGGATGGGGCCACAGTGTCTTCTGATCCCTCCTGTCTCAGCCTCCAGTATTTATGCTGCAGTAGTTTATGTGCCGGGGGGCTAGGGTCAGTCTGTTTCATCTGGAGAATTCTCTTGTCTTATCCGGTGTCCTGTGTGAATTTAAATATGCTCTCTCTAATTCTCTCTTTCTCTCTTTCTTTCTTTCTCTCGGAGGACCTGAGCCCTAGGACCATGCCTCGGGACTACCTGGCATGATGACTCCTTGCTGTCCCCAGTCCACCTGGCCATGCTGCTGCTCCAGTTTCAACTGTTCTGCCTGCGGCTACGGAACCCTGACCTGTTCACCGGACGTGCTTGTTGCACCCTCGACAACTACAATGATTATTATTATTTGACCATGCTGGTCATTTATGAACATTTTAACATCTTGACCATGTTCTGTTATAATATCCACCCGGCACAGCCAGAAGAGGACTGGCCACCCCTCATAGCCTGGTTCCTCTCTAGGTTTCTTCCTAGGTTTTTGGCCAAGATGGAGGATCAGGCGACAAGTGGCTAATCTGCCTTTGCCTTCCGTCCTGTTAGCTAACGTTCAATCGCTGGAAAATAAAATGGGACGAGCTGAAAGCACGTATATCCTACCAACGGGACATTTAAAACTGTAATATCTTATGTTTCACAAAGTCGTGGCTGAACGACAACATTAATAACATACAGCTGGTGGGTTATACACTCCATTGGCAGGACAGAACAGCAGCCTCTGATAAGACACGGGGCGGGGGCCTATGCATATATGTGAACAACAGCTGGTGCACGATATCTAAGGAAGTCTCGAGGTTTTGCTCGCCTGAGATAGAGTATCTCACGATAAGCTGTAGACGACAGGCCAGGAACTTTAATGCAGGGAAACTTAAATCAGTTTTACCTGATTTCTATCAGCATGTTAAATGTGCAACCAGAGGGAAAAATAATTCTAGACCACCTTTACTCCACACACAGAGATGCGTACAAAGCTCTCCTCCATTTGGCAAATCTGACCATAATTATATCCTCCTGAATCCTGCTTACAGGCAAAAACTAAAGCAGGAAGTACCAGTGACTTGCTCAATACAGAAGTGGTCAGATGAGGCAGATGCTACGCTACAGGACTGTTTTGCTAGCACAGACTGGAATATGTTCTGGGATTCTTCCGATGGCATTGAGGAGTACACCACATCAGTCACTGGCTTCATCAATAAGTGCATCGAGGACGTCATCCACACAGTGACTGTACGTACATACCCCAACCAGAAGCCATGGATTACAGGCAACATTCGCACTGAGCTAAAGGCTAGAGCTGCCACTTTCAAGAAGCGGGACTCTAACCTGGAAAATTATAAGAAATCGCGCTATGCCCTCCGACGAACCATCAAACAAGCAAAGCGTCAATACAGGACTAAGATCTAATCGTACTATACTGGCTCCGACGCTCGTCGGATGTGGCAGGGCTTGCAAACTATTACAGACTGCAAAGGGAAACACAGCTGAGAGCTGCCCAGTGACACGAGCCTACCAGACGTGCTAAATAACTTCTATGCTCGCTTCGAGGCAAGTAACACTGAAACATGAATGACAGCATCAGCTGTTCTGAAAGGCTGGTCATGGTTCACATCAACACCATTATCCCAGAAACGCTAGACACACTCCAATTTGAATATGGCACCAACAGATCCACAGATGATGCAGTCTTTATTGCACTCCACATTTCCCTTTAACTCCTGGACAAAAGGAAAACCAATGTGACAATGCTGTTCATTGACTACAGGTCAGCGTTCAACACCATAGTGCCCTCAAAGCTCGTGGCTAAGCTAAGGACCCTGGGACTACCTGCCCTCCAGGACACCAACAGCATCCGATGTCACAGGAAGGCCAAAAAGATCATGAAGGACAACAACCACCCGAGCCACTGCCTGTTCACCCCGCTACCATCCAGAAGGCGAGGTCAGTACAGGTGCATCAAAGCTGGGACCGAGAGACTGAAAAACAGCTTCTATCTCAAGGCCATCAGACTGTTAAACAGCCATCAGTTGCACATTAGACCCTGCTGCCTATAGGCATAGATTAGAAATCACTGGCCACTTTAATAAATTGAATACTAGTCACTTGAATAATGTTTACATATTTTGCATTACTCATCTCATATGTATACACTGTATTCTATCCTATTCTACTGTATCTTAGTCTATGTATTACTCATCTCATATGTATATACTGTATTATATTCTATTCTACTGTATCTTAGTCTATGTATTACTCATCTCATATGTATTGTCACGAATCCCACCGAAGGTGGCTCCCCTGCCTGCTCGGGCGGCGCTCGGCGGTCGTCGTCACCGGCCTACTAGCCGCCGCTGATCCCTTTTTCCTTTTCGTTTGGTATGTCTTATTGTTTGCACCTGTTCCTCATTTGGGTCTTTTGATTTTGGTTATTTAAACCTGGTTAGCCCGCCCAGGTTTGTGCGGGATTATTTAGCGTCAGGTTGTGTTTTGTATTGTGATGTGCTGGCGATCTACGACTGTTATATTTTATGCATGCTGTGCACCTGTTCTGGGCACTTTGCATTTTTTCCACGCCGGTTGTGTTGGCGTCGATCGTGTTGTGTTTGATTTAAATAAACACAACGTTCCTTACCTCTGCTCTCTGCGCCTGACTCCTACCAACACTCCTAGCAACTACTGACATGTATACACTGTATTCTATCCTATTCTACTGTATCTTAGTCTATGTATTACTCATCTCATATGTATATACTGTATTCTATACTATTCTACTGTATCTTAGTCTATGTATTACTCATCTCATATGTATATACTGTATTCTATACTATACTACTGTATCTTAGTCTATGTATTACTCATCTCATATGTATATACTGTATTCTATACTATACTACTGTATCTTAGTCTATGTATTACTCATCTCATATGTATATACTGTATTCTATACTATTCTACTGTATCTTAGTCTATGCATTACTCATCTCATATGTATATACTGTATTCTATTCTACTGTATCTTAGTCTATGTATTACTCATCTCATATGTATATACTGTATTCTATACTATTCTACTGTATCTTAGTCTATGTATTACTCATCTCATATGTATATACTGTATTCGATCCTATTCTACTGTATCTTAGTCTATGCCGCTCTGACATTGTTCGTCCATATATTTATATTCATAATTCCATTCCTTTACTTTAGATGTGTGTGTATTGTTGCGAAATTGTTAGATATTACTTGTTAGATATAACTACACTATTGGAGTTAGAAACACAAGCATTTCGCTACACCCACAATAACATCTGCTAAACACGTGCATATGACCAATAAAATGTATGAATTTGGAGGCTGCTGAGGGGAGAACGGCTCATAATAATGTAGCAAATGTAATTGCGCCAAACACCTTGAAACTACGTGTTTGATTTATTTGATACCATTCCACTAATGCCGGTCTAAAAGTTGAATAGTCCTCCTAATTGCAAGTGTCAAAACAAGCAATTACAGTGTAGAAAATCATTGTACCATCTAAACCGCTGTGAAATATATTTTTCCATAACTAAAAAAGATTGTATTTTCAGCTCTTTGAAGCTGGTGTACAAAACCGAAAGTAAAAGACGGGGGAAAAACGCACATATAACATATCTACAGCTTCGGCTTCTTAGACTTGCGTTCAACGAGAATGATAGATCTATAACTCACATTTCTATGTGAATTTGGTCGAGTGGCCCCAAAAAAAGTGACATATTTCAAACGGTTAAAAGTAAGGGTAGGTTTTTGGGCGTCCCAGGGATCCTCAATAGTACTAACCACCCACTCACAAACACCAGGAAGTACCGGGAGATATGAACCGCTACAGTACCATTTACATTGCGAAGGGACCGACTGACTAACAGCAGCTCTCATACCGCCGTCCGAGGAGAGAGTAGATTGATGCAGGTGAACGCAACAAAAAATAAAGAACCGAAAGTAAATAAAAAAAAGTATATATATTTTTCTTCACAACCGTGTGTATAAAACACGTGCGTTTCGGTGTCTTGGCCTGATGTGACAGCGGAGCTCCGTTCAGTAATTTAAAGACTTCACGCTCACCGACGACAGGTGGGTTTTAAACCGATCAATAACATGTATTTATCTGTATTCATCTGTTAAGTAGATCGTCCTGTCTCATGCTTAGTTTACCCATAATACTTACATTAAAAAACGAGTCTAGGCTACAGTTGATGTGTAGGTTAACTAGACCAATAAAACACCAGAAGGGCCAAGCTAGGGGACATTATTGCAACACTACTACTTTATAGGCCTACTGTTCATCACAGATCTGAACGCAGTAAAGGCTGAGCCAATACAGTCTAGTTCTGAACGGTGGATGTTTTACACGTGTTTCCCAGATACACATTAAAAAAAGCTCAGATATGGGGCTTTTGTGATTTTTGTGTCACTGATTTACACACCCCATAATGTCAAAAGTGGAATTATGTTTTTAGAAATGTTTACACATGAATTCAAAATGAAAAACTGAAATGTCTTGAGTCAATAAGTATTCATCTCGTAATTAATAATGTGGAAATTGAGCAAGTTGAGGTGACTAAACTGCTTGGAGTAACCCTGGATTGTAAACTGTCATAGTCAAAACATGTTGATTCAACAGTAGCTAAGATGGGGAGAAGTTTGTCTATAATAAAGCACTGCTCTGCCTTCTAAACATCACTATCAACAAGGCAGGTCCTACAGGCCCTAGTTTCTACCATCTTAACAACACTATCAACTAGGCAGGTCCTACAGGCCCTAGTTTCTACCTTCTTAACAACACTATCAACAAGGCAGGTCCTACAGGCCCTAGTTTCTACCTTCTTAACAACACTATCAACAAGGCAGGTCATACAGGCCCTAGTTTCTACCTTCTTAACAACACTATGAACAAGGCAGGTCCTACAGGCCCTAGTTTCTACCTTCTCAACAACACTATCAACAAGGCAGGTCCTACAGGCTCTAGTTTCTACCTTAACAACACTATCAACAAGGCAGGTCCTACAGGCCCTAGTTTCTACCTTCTTAACAACACTATCAACAAGGCAGGTCCTACAGGCTCTAATTTCTACCTTCTTAACAACACTATCAACAAGGCAGGTCCTACAGGCCCTAGTTTCTACCTTCTTAACAACACTATCAACAAGGCAGGTCCTACAGGCCCTAGCTTTTACCTTCTTAACAACACTATCAACAAGGCAGGTCCTACAGGCCCTAGTTTCTACCTTCTTAACAACACTATCAACAAGGCAGGTCCTACAGGCCCTAGTTTTGTCGCACCTGGACTACTGTTCAGTCATGTGGTCAGGTGCCACAAAAAAGGACTAACATTAACATTAATAATATTTTTTTATTTATTTTTTATTTCACCTTTATTTAACCAGGTAGGCAAGTTGAGAACAAGTTCTCATTTACAATTGCGACCTGGCCAAGATAAAGCAAAGCAGTTCGACAACATACAAAAACACAGAGTTACACATGGAGTAAAACAACATACAATCAATGATGCAGTAGAAAAAATAAGACTATATACAATGTGAGCAAATGATGTGAGATAATGGAGGTAAAGGCAAAAAAATGCCATGGTGGCAAAGTAAATAAAGTATGGCAAGAAAAAACACTGGAATGGTAGATTTGTAGTTTGAAGAAAGTTAAAAGTTAAAATATAAATAATATGGTGCAAAGGAGCAAAATAAATAAAATAAATAAATACAGTAGGGGAAAAGGTAGTAGTTTGGGCTCAATTAAAGATGGGCTATGTACAGGTGCAGAGATCTGTGAGCTGCTCTGACAGCTGGTGCTTAAAGCTAGTGAGGGAGATAAGTGTTTCCAGTTTTAGAGATTTTTGTAGTTCGTTCCAATCATTGGCAGCTGAGAACTGGAAGGAGAGACGACCAAAGGAGGAGTTGGCTTTAGGGGTGACCAGAGAGATATACCTGCTGGAGCGCGTGCTACAGGTGGGTGCTGCTATGGTGACCAGTGAGCGGAGATAAGGGGGGACTTTACCTAGCAGGGTCTTGTAGATGACCTGGAGCCAATGTGTTTGGCGACGATGATGAAGTGAAGGCCAGCCAACGAGAGCATACAGGTCGCAGTGGTGGGTTGTATATGGGGCTTTGGTGACAAAACGGATGGCACTGTGATAGACTGCATCCAGCTTGTTGAGTAGGGTATTGGAGGCTATTTTGTAAATGACATCGCCGAAATCGAGGATTGGTAGGATGGTCAGTTTTACGAGGGTATGTTTGGCAGCATGAGTGAAGGATGCTTTGTTGCGAAATAGGAAGCCAATTCTAGATTTCACTTTGGATTGGAGATGATTGATGTGAGTCTGGAAGGAGAGTTTACAGTCTAACCAGACACCTAGGTATTTGTAGTTGTCCACAAATTCTAAGTTAGAACCGTCCAGAGAAGTTATGCTGGATGGGCGGGCAGGTGCAGGCAGCGATCGGTTGAAGAGCATGCATTTAGTTTTACTTGTGTTTAGGAGCAGTTGGAGACCACGGAAGGAGAGTTGAATGGCATTGAAGCTCGTCTGGAGGGTTGTTAACACAGTGTCCAAAGAAGGGCCAGAAGTATACAGAATGGTGTCGTCTGCGTAGAGGTGGATCAGAGATTCACCAGCAGCAAGAGCGACATCATTTATGTATACAGAGAAAAGAGTTGGCCCAAGAATTGAACCCTGTGGTACCCCCATAGAGACTGCCAGAGGTCCAGACAGTAGGCCCTCCGATTTGACACACTGAACTCTGTCAGAGAAGTAGTTGGTGAACCAGGCGACGCAATCGTTTGAGAAACCAAGGCTACTAAGTCTGCCGATGAGGATGTGGTGATTAACAGAGTCAAAAGCTTTGGCCAGGTCAATGAATACGGCAGCACAGTAATATGCATGTCAATCTCTCCTGGCTGAAAGTGGAGGAGAGTTTGACTTCATCACTACTTGTTTTTTGTAAGATGTGTTGACAAGCTGAATGTACCGAGTTGTCTGTCAAATCCATTTGAGCATAGTTCAGTTAATAATTACAGTTTGGATGGTGAATCAATACACCCAGTCACTATAAATATACAGGCGTTTCCAGAGAGGAAGGAAAATCCCTCAGGGATTTCACCATGAGGACAATGGTGACTTTGAAACAGTTCCAGAGTTGAACGGCTCTGATAGGAGAAAACTGAGGATGGATCAACAACATTGATGTCACTTCCTGACCATAGAGAGCTTGTATTTTTCTATGGTAGAGTAGGTCCGGGTGTGACTGGGGGGGTTTTGTCTAGTTTATTTATTTCTATGTTTGGTTCTAGTTTCTTTTTTTCTATTTTGGGGGTTTTGTCTAGTTTATTTATTTCTATGTTGTGTTCTAGGTTCTTTTTTCTAGGTTGTTTTTTTTTGTATGATTCCCAATTAGAGGTTTTTTGTATGATTCCCAATTAGAGGTCATCATTGTCTCTAATTGGGGATCATATTTAAGTTGTTGTTTTTCCCACTAGTGTTTGTGGGAGATTATTTTGAGTTAGTGTATGTTGCACCTCTTCGTCACGGTTTGTTGTTTTGTTTATGGTTTATTGTATGTTTTGCATAGTTTCACATTAAAATGTAAATATGTGGAACGATACCCACGCTGTGCTTTGACAATTGTAGTTACTCTACAGTACTAACCTAAATGACAGAGTGAACAGAATAAAAATATTCCAATACATGCAAACTAAAGTAGTACTGCAAAAAAAAATTGCAGTTGTCTCAGAACAGGGCAGTACAGCTGGCCCTTAAAAGTACACAGAGAGCTAACATTAATGACATACATGTCAATCTCTCCTGGCTCAAAGTGGAAGAGAGGTTGACCTCCTCATTACTTGTTTTTGTAAGAGGTGTTGACAAGCTGAATGTACCGAGCTGTCTGTTTAAAATACTCAGAAACCCATACATACCCCACCAGATATGCCACCAGAGGTCTCTTCACAGTCCCCAAGTCCAGAACAGACATAAGGGAGGCGCACAGTACTACATAGAGCCATGACTACATGGAACTCTATTCCACATCAGGTAACTGATGCAGCAGTAGAATCAGATTTAAAAAGCAGGTAAAAATACACCTTATGGAACAGTGGGGACTGTGAAGCATCACAAACATAGGCACAGACACACGCATTCACACACATGATAACATAGCACTATACACACACGTACACATGGATTTTGTGTTGTAGATATGTGGTAGTGGAGTATGGGCCTGAGGGAACACACTTAATGTGTTGTAAATTCTGTAATAAATGTATTGTAATGGTTTTAAAATTGTATAACTGCCTTAATTTTGCTGGACCCCAGGAAGAGTAGCTGCTGCCTTGGCAGAAACTAATGGGGATCCATAATAAACCCCAGGAAGAGTAGCTGCTGCCTTGGCAGGAACTAATGGGGATCCGTAATAAACCCCAGGAAGAGTAGCTGCTGCCTTGACAGGAACTAATGGGGATCCTTAATAAACCCCAGGAAGAGTAGCTGCTGCCTTGGCAGGAACTAATGGGGATCCGTAATAAACCCCAGAAAGAGTAGCTGCTGCCTTGACAGGAACTAATGGGGATCCGTAATAAACCCCAGGAAGAGTAGCTGCTGCCTTGACAGGAACTAATGGGGATCCGTAATAAACCCCAGGAAGAGTAGCTGCTGCCTTGGCAGGAACTAATGGGGATCCGTAATAAACCCCAGGAAGAGTAGCTGCTGCCTTGGCAAGAACTAATGGTGATCCATAATAAACCCCAGGTAGAGTAGCTGCTGCCTTGGCAGGAACTAATGGGGATCCATAATATACCCCAGGAAGAGTAGCTGCTGCCTTGGCAGGAACTAATGGGGATCCATAATAAACTCCAGGAAGAGTAGCTGCTGCCTTGGCAGGAACTAATGGGGATCCATAATAAACCCCAGGAAGAGTAGATGCTGCCTTGGCAGGAACTATTGGGGATCCATAATAAACCCCAGGAAGAGTAGCTGCTGCCTTGGCAGGAACTAATGGGGATCCTTAATAAACCCCAGGAAGAGTAGCTGCTGCCTTGGCAGGAACTAATGGGGATCCATAATAAACCCCAGGAAGAGTAGCTGCTGCCTTGGCAGGAACTAATGGGGATCCGTAATTAACCCCAGGAAGAGTAGCTGCTGCCTTGGCAGGAGCTAATGGGGATCCATATTAAACCCCAGGAAGAGTAGCTGCTGCCTTGGCAGGAACTAATGGGGATCCATAATAAACCCCAGGAAGATTAGCTGCTGCCTTGGCAGGAACTAATGGGGATCCATAATAAACCCCAGGAACAGTAGCTGCTGCCTTGGCAGGAACTAATGGGGATCCATAATAAACCCCAGGAAGAGTAGCCGCTGCCTTGGCAAGAACTAATGGGGATCCAAAATAAACCCCAGGAAGAGTAGCTGCTGCCTTGGCAGGAACTAATGGGGATCCATAATAAACCCCAGGAAGAGTAGCTGCTGCCTTGGCAGGAACTAATGGGGATCCTTAATAAACCCCAGGAAGAGTAGCTGCTGCCTTGGCAGGAACTAATGGGGATCCATAATAAACCCCAGGAAGAGTAGCTGCTGCCTTGGCAGGAACTAATGGGGATCCGTAATAAACCCCAGGAAGAGTAGCTGCTGCCTTGGCAGGAGCTAATGGGGATCCATATTAAACCCCAGGAAGAGTAGCTGCTGCCTTGGCAGGAACTAATGGGGATCCATAATAAACCCCAGGAAGATTAGCTGCTACCTTGGCAGGAACTAATGGGGATCCATAATAAACCCCAGGAACAGTAGCTGCTGCCTTGGCAAGAACTAATGGGGATCCAAAATAAACCCCAGGAAGAGTAGCTGCTGCCTTGGCAGGAACTAATGGGGATCCATAATAAACCCCAGGAAGAGTAGCTGCTGCCTTGACAGGAACTAATGGGGATCCGTAATAAACCCCAGGAAGAGTAGCTGCTGCCTTGACAGGAACTAATGGAGATCCGTAATAAACCCCAGGAAGAGTAGCTGCTGCCTTGGCAGGAACTAATGGGGATCCATAATAAACCCCAGGAAGATTAGCTGCTGCCTTGGCAGGAACTAATGGGGATCCATAATAAACCCCAGGAAGAGTAGCTGCTGCCTTGGCAGGAACTAATGGGGATCCATAATAAACCCCAGGAAGAGTAGCTGCTGCCTTGGCAGGAACTAATGGGGATCCGTAATAAACCCCAGGAAGAGTAGCTGCTGCCTTGACAGGAACTAATGGGGATCCGTAATAAACCCCAGGAAGAGTAGCTGCTGCCTTGGCAGGAACTAATGGAGATCCGTAATAAACCCCAGGAAGAGTAGCTGCTGCCTTGACAGGAACTAATGGGGATCCGTAATAAACCCCAGGAAGAGTAGCTGCTGCCTTGGCAGGAACTAATGGGGATCCGTAATAACCCCCAGGAAGAGTAGCTGCTGCCTTGGCAGGAACTAATGGGGATCCATAATAAACCCCAGGAAGAGTAAATGCTGCCTTGGCAGGAACTAATGGGGATCCATAATAAACCCCAGGAACAGTAGCTGCTGCCTTGGCAGGAAGTAATGGGGATCCATAATAAACCCCAGGAAGAGTAGCTGCTGCCTTGGCAAGAACTAATGGGGATCCATAATAAACCCCAGGAAGAGTAGCTGCTGCCTTGGCAGGAACTAATAGGGATCCATAAAAAACTCCAGGAAGAGTAGCTGCTGCCTTGGCAGGAACTAATGGGGATCCGTAATATACCCCAGGAAGAGTAGCTGCTGCCTTGGCAGGAACTAATGGGGATCCATAATAAACCCCAGGAAGAGTAGCTGCTGCCTTGGCAGGAACTAATGGGGATCCATAATGAACCCCAGGAAGAGTAGCTGCTGCCTTGGCAGGAACTAATGGGGATCCGTAATAAACCCCAGGAAGAATAGCTGCTGCCTTGGCAGGAACTAATGGGGATCCGTAATAAACCCCAGGAAGAGTAGCTGCTGCCTTGGCAGGAACTAATGGGGATCTGTAATAAACCCCAGGAAGAGTAGCTGCTGCCTTGGCAGGAACTAATGGGGATCCGTAATAAACCCCAGGAAGAGTAGCTGCTGCCTTGGCAGGAACTATTGGGGATCCATAATAAACCCCAGGAAGAGTAGCTGCTGCCTTGGCAGGAACTAATGGGGATCCGTAATAATAATAAACCCGAGGAAGAGTAGCTGCTGCCTTGACAGGAACTAATGGGGATCCGTAATAAACCCCAGGAAGAGTAGCTGCTGCCTTGGCAGGAACTAATGGGGATCTGTAATAAACCCCAGGAAGAGTAGCTGCTGCCTTGACAGGAACTAATGGGGATCCGTAATAAACCCCAGGAAGAGTAGCTGCTGCCTTGACAGGAACTAATGGGGATCCGTAATAAACCCCAGGAAGAATAGCTGCTGCCTTGGCAGGAACTAATGGGGATCCGTAATAAACCCCAGGAAGAGTAGCTGCTGCCTTGGCAGGAACTAATGGGGATCTGTAATAAACCCCAGGAAGAGTAGCTGCTGCCTTGGCAGGAACTAATGGGGATCCGTAATAAACCCCAGGAAGAGTAGCTGCTGCCTTGGCAGGAACTATTGGGGATCCATAATAAACCCCAGGAAGAGTAGCTGCTGCCTTGGCAGGAACTAATGGGGATCCGTAATAAACCCCAGGAAGAGTAGCTGCTGCCTTGGCAGGAACTAATGGGGATCCGTAATAATAATAAACCCCAGGAAGAGTAGCTGCTGCCTTGACAGGAACTAATGGGGATCCGTAATAAACCCCAGGAAGAGTAGCTGCTGCCTTGGCAGGAACTAATGGGGATCTGTAATAAACCCCAGGAAGAGTAGCTGCTGCCTTGACAGGAACTAATGGGGATCCGTAATAAACCCCAGGAAGAGTAGCTGCTGCCTTGACAGGAACTAATGGGGATCCGTAATAAACTCCAGGAAGAGTAGCTGCTGCCTTGGCAGGAACTAATGGGGATCCGTAATAAACCCCAGGAAGAGTAGCTGCTGCCTTGGCAAGAACTAATGGGGATCCATAATAAACCCCAGGAAGAGTAGCTGCTGCCTTTGCAGGAACTAATGGGGATCCATAATAAACCCCAGGAAGAGTAGCTGCTGCCTTGGCAGGAACTAATGGGGATCCATAATAAACCCCAGGAAGAGTAGCTGCTGCCTTGGCAGGAACTAATGGGGATCCATAATAAACCCCAGGAAGAGTAGGTGCTGCCTTGGCAGGAACTATTGGGGAACCATAATAAACCCCAGGAAGAGTAGCTGCTGCCTTGGCAGGAACTAATGGGGATCCGTAATAAACCCCAGGAAGAGTAGCTGCTGCCTTGACAGGAACTAATGGGGATCCGTAATAAACCCCAGGAAGAGTAGCTGCTGCCTTGACAGGAACTAATGGGGATCCGTAATAAACCCCAGGAAGAGTAGCTGCTGCCTTGACAGGAACTAATGGGGATCCGTAATAAACCCCAGGAAGAGTAGCTGCTGCCTTGACAGGAACTAATGGGGATCCGTAATAAACCCCAGGAAGAGTAGCTGCTGCCTTCGCAGGAACTAATGGGGATCCGTAATAAACCCCAGGAAGAGTAGCTGCTGCCTTGACAGGAACTAATGGGGATCCGTAATAAACCCCAGGAATAGTAGCTGCTGCCTTGGCAGGAACTAATGGGGATCCGTAATAAACCCCAGGAAGAGTAGCTGCTGCCTTGGCAGGAACTAATGGGGATCCATAATAAACCCCAGGAAGAGTAGCTGCTGCCTTGACAGGAACTAATGGGGATCCATAATAAACCCCAGGAAGAGTAGCTGCTGCCTTGGCAGGAACTAATGGGGATCCATAATAAACCCCAGGAAGAGTAGCTGCTGTCTTGGTTACTGTCCCAACGCTCTAACCACTAGGCTACCTGCCGACAATAACCCAAAACACAATGTCAAATATACATTAGAGTTGCTTACCAAGACTCCATTAAATGTTGCTGGGTGGCCTAGTTGCAGTTTTGACTGAAATTGGCTTGAAAATCTATGGCAAGACTTGAAAATGGCTGTCTAGCAATGATCAACAACCAACTTGACAGAGCTTGAATCATTTTTACGAGAATAAGGGGAAAATATTGTCCAATCCAGGTGTTGATTCTAACAAGGGAGCTGAATACTTATCTAATCAAGATATTTAAGTGTTTAATTTTTCATAAAAAAATATTCTTAGAGTATTTTGTGTAGATCATTGACAAAAAAAGAAAAGAAAATTAAATCAATTTTAATCCCACTTTGTAACAACAAAATGTTCAAAGGGTGAGGTGTGAATACTTTCTGAAGGCACTGTAGGTACAGTGAGGGGGGAAAAAGTATTTGATCCCCTGCTGATTTTGTACGTTTGCCCACTGACAAAGAAATTATCAGTCTATAATTTTAATGGTAGGTTTATTTGAACAGTGAGAGACAGAATAACAACAAAAAAATCCAGAAAAAACACATGTCAAAAATGTTATAAATTGATTTGCATTTTAATGAGGGAAATAAGTATTATTTGTATCCAAGAGATGTTTGCTTTTCTAGTTAGAGTCTAATGTTAGCTAGCTAATATTGCACCTAGTTGGTGAGCTCCCAGCACTGTGGCATTGTTGGCACTGTGTTTATTGTTGTTAAACTAGCTAACATTAGCTGGCTGGCTTGTTAGCTAATGTTACGTGACCTGTGTACAACACCCGTTGAATATGGCCGGTGTCAGTAAAAAAGTTTAACGTAATTGTTGCCAGCAGAGCTGGTTAGTCTGTTTTCATGTTATCCTGAGGTAAACAAATCCTCGGTCAGAGTGTCAAGTGTGCCCTCTGAACGCTCCGAGAGCGAAAAGAGATGGGTGGGGCTAAAGCTTAAGAGGGTGTGAACCATGCTGAATGGGTGGAGACAAAGAAGAGCTCTCCAGTAGGTACCAACACATTCAAAGGCCATTTTCTCAAAAGTGAGTTTACAAGTTGATCAACTTTCAAAGCAGAATAACTTTCCCATTGTTCCTCAACTGTAGTGTATGAGGTACCATTTTGTAGCTCTGAGTCTCTACTTTTATCCAACATTTTTCTACATAAGACCGAATCCAGGTGGTGAGTAACTTATTCAGAAACACATTCCTGTAAAGCTTAGAGAGGATCTCATGTTAAATAGTGTTGAAGTAATATGGCTACAGGTTCATCTGCCTCACCTAAAGCCCATTCTGGTGGGAAGCTGCTATAGACCACCAAGTGCTAACAGTCAGTATCTGGATAACATGTGAAATGCTTGATAATGTATGTGATATCAACAGAGAGGTATATTTTCTGGATGATTTAAATATTGACTGGCTTTCATCAAGCTGCCCACTCAGGAAAAAGATTCAAACAGTAACCAGTGCCTGCAACCTGGTTCAGGTTATCAGTCAACCTACCAGGGTAGTTACAACCAGCACAGGAATTAAATCATCAACATGTATTGATCACATCTTTACTAATGCTGCAGATATTTGCTTTAAAGCAGTATACAAATCCATAGGATGTAGTGATCACAATATAGTGGCCATATATAGGAAAACCACAGTTCCAAAGGCTGGGCCTAATATAGTGTATAAGAGGTCATACAATAAGTTTCGTAGTGATTCATATGTTGATGATGTAAATAATATTTGCTTGTCCGTGGTGTGTAATGAGGAACAACCAGACGTGGAGAGGTAAATACCTGTCTATTTATGGAACAATCGCCCTGATTAACTCCTTAGTCATATCTCAGTTTACTCACTTACTCATGGCGCTGCCTAGTCCTGATGACTCGTTTTACAAATCATACGAGCAAAAAATATTTCACTTTATCTGGGACGCTAAACCAGACAAAATAAAACGAGCCTATCTATATAATGAATATGAATTGGATGGGTTGAGATTATTAAATATAAAAGCACTAAACCCTCTCTCTAAAAGCTTCACTTATTCAACAGTTTTACTTGAACCCTAAATGGTTCTCCAGTAGATTACTAAGAAAAGCTCATCCATTGTTTAAAAATGGCCTTTTTACCTTAGTGCAGATTGCCATGTCTCATTTTCAAAGTATCTCTGTTTTTCAAACGAGCATTGCAGAGCTGGCTACAATTTTAATTTCATCCCTTTGAAAAGAAAGAACAAATATTATGGCTGAACATAAATGTGCTGGTTGATAAAATACCTGTATTTATGGAAAGGTGTTTGAAAAGGGTATTTGGTTTTTAAATTATATTGTAAATTGTAATGGTAGAGTTATGTCCTTCATGGAGTCATCAGAATTGTACGGGAAGGTCAGCTCAATCCAAGAGTACAACCAATTTATTACAGCATTACCCCAAAAATGGAGGAGGCAGGTGGCAGTGGGAGGAGGTAGGGAAGTGCCTGTCTGTCTGTCTCCCGATTGTCTGTCTCTCTACTGCCTGTCCGTCTCTCTACTGCCTGTCCGTCTCTCTACTGCCTGTCTGTCTCTCTACTGCCTGTCTCTCTCTACTGCCTGTCTCTCTCTACTATAGCCTGTCTCTCTCTACTGCCTGTCTCTCTCTCTACTGCCTGTCTCTCTCTCTACTATAGCCTGTCTCTCTCTACTATAGCCTGTCTCTCTCTACTATAGCCTGTCTCTCTCTCTACTGCCTGTCTGTCTCTCTACTGCCTGTCTGTCTCTCTACTGCCTGTCTCTCTACTGCCTGTCTCTCTCTCTACTGCCTGTCTCTCTCTCTACTGCCTGTCTCTCTCTACTGCCTGTCCATTTCTCTACTGCCTGTCTGTCTCTCTTCTGCCTGTCTGTCTCTCTCCTGCCTGTCCGTCTCTCTCCTGCCTGTCCATTTCTCTACTGCCTGTCCGTCTCTCTTGCCTGTCTCTCCGGCCTGCCTCTATCTCGCCTCTCTGTCTCGCCTGCCTGTCTCTACTGCCTGTCTGTTTCTCTACTGCCTTTCTCTCTACTTCCTGTCTTTTTCCTACCTGTCTCCTGTGTCTCTCCTACCTGTCTCTCTCCTACCTGTCTGTTAACGCCTACTGAATAATTGACTGATGTGCTGTCTGTGTGTTAGGGGCGATGCGGTGGACCTATAAGAAGAGCGTTACCATGGGAGCAGTGTTCTTCCTCCTCGCCATCATTTACTTCAGTCTCCCTCTGGACCTCAGGAACACAGTGGGTACACACACACACACACACACACACACACACACACACACACACACACACACACACACACACACACACACACACACACACACACACACACACACACAGACACACACACACACACACACATCGTGGGTACACACACACACACACACACACCGTGGGTACACACACACACGCACACATGTTGGCAGTGACACTCATTTGCAAAGACACTGTAAACATTGAGGGTTGAAACGGGGTGAATCAGTGGCAGGTGCTGGGCGTGTGTGTTCAGACTAGGGCTGGGTGATAATAATACTGGAAATAAACACAGTCAAGGTTATGTTCAACAGTTTTGACTGATTTTTAATGGACATTATTTGGAAATAGGTTACACAAATATCTACATAGGCGTACAGAGGCCCATTATCAGCAACCATCACTCCTGTGTTCCAATGGCACGTTGTGTTAGCCAATCCAAGTTTATCATTTTAAAAGGCTAATTGATCATTAGAAAACCCTTTTGCAATTATGTTAGCACAGCTGAAAACTGTTGTCCTGATTAAAGAAGCAATAAAACTGGCCTTCTTTAGACTAGTTGAGTATCTGGAGCATCAGCATTTCAACGTCAAGAAGGACAGCATCCTGGAGTCGCCTCTTCACTGTTGACATTGAGACTAGTGTTTTGCGGGTACTATTTAATGAAGCTGCCAGTTGAGGACTTGTGTGGCGTCTGTTTCTCAAACTAGACACTCTAATGTACTTGTCCTCTTGCTCAGTTGTGCACCGGGGCCTCCCACTCCTCTTTCTATTCTGGTTAGAGCCAGTTTGCGCTGTTCTGTGAAGGGAGTAGTACACAGCGTTGTACGAGATCTTCAGTTTCTTGGAAATTTCTCACATGGAATAGCCTTCATTTCTCAGAACAAGAATAGACTGATGAGTTCAGAAGAAAGTTATTTATTTCTGGCCATTTTGAGCCTGTAATCGAACCCACAAATGCTGATGCTCCAGATACTCAACTAGTCTAAAGAAGGACAGTTATATTGCTTCTTTAATCAGAACAACAGTTTTCAGCTGTGCTAACATAATTGCTAAAGAGTTTTCACATGATCAATTAGCCTTTTTAAAATGATAAACTTTGATTAGCTAACAGAATGTGCCATTGGTCCCGTGTGGCTCAGTTGGTAGAGCATGGTGTTTGCAACGCCAGGGTTGTGGGTTCGATTCCCACGGGGGACCAGTACGGAAAACATTTATGAAATGTATGTATTCACTACTGTAAGTCGCTCTGGATAAGAGCGGCTGCTAAATTACTAAAATGTAAATTAGAACACAGGAGTGATGGTTGCTGATAATGGGCCTCTGTAAATCTATGTAGATATTCCATTAAAAATCATCCGTTTCCAGCTACAGTCATTTACAACATTAACAATGTCTACACTGTATTTCTGATCAATTTGATGTTATTTTAATGGACAAAAAAAAAAGTGCTTTTCTTTCAAAAACAAGGACATTTCTAAGTAACTCCAAACTGTTGTACGGTAGTGTGTAATAATAAAACAAGTTTATAGCAGGGCTGCCTAACTGATGGGCTCCAAGCCAAGCTGTTATCTACAGGGAAACCAGGCTGAAAACTGCTCAACCTGACTGCCTGCCATACATGCTTGGTGTTCCTTTCACATTAACTCATAAACTCGTGTGTGTGTGTGTGTGTGTGTGTGTGTGTGTGTGTGTGTGTGTGTGTTTCTCAGTGGGTGGAGGAGTGGCAGCTCCGGACTTTCTCCAGCGGTGCATCGTGGGTAGACAAGGGAGGGTACCTGCCGCTGAACGTCTCCTATCAACTACTGGCAGGAAACACACCTCCTACTGAACAGAGTAACACACACACCTCCTACTGAACAGAGTATCACACACACACACACCTCCTACTGAACAGAGTATCACACACACACACACACACACACACACACACACACACACACACACACACACACACACACACACACACACACCTCCTACTGAACAGAGTATCACACACACACACACACACACACACACACACACACACACATGAAACCAGGTTTTATGAAACCAGGTTTGCCGTTTGTTTGCGCATTATGAGATGGAAGGAAGTTCCATGCAATAAGGGCTCTGTATAATACTGTACGTTTTCTTGAATTTGTTCTGGGCCTGGGGACTGTGAAAAGACCCCTGGTGGCATGTCTGGTGGGATCAGTGTGTGTGTCAGAGCTGTGTGTAAGTTGACTATACAAACAATTTGGGATTTCCAACACATTAATGATTCTTATAAAAAGAAGAAGTGATGCAGTCAGTCTCTCCTCAACTCTTAGCCAAGAGAGACTGGCATGCATAGTATGTATATCAGCCCTCTGATTTATGTACAACAACAACAAAAAAGTTACAAACAATGCGAAAAAACAAAACAAAATAGCACAGTTGGTTAGGAGCCCGTAAAACGGCAACACTCTGGTATTGCTCTCTAATTGTTTTGTTTAAATGCAGCTGTCTCGGGTTCTGCTGTGCTGCAGCCTTTCCTCCATATGGAGCCAGGTTTTCCTGTGTCTACCCTTCTCAATGGCAAGGCTGTGCTCGCTGTACTTTGTCAAGGTTTTTCTAAGATTTTGATCAGTAACTATGGTCAAATAGTTAGCCACGGTGTACTGTCGATTTTTAGGGCCAGATAGTGCTGCATTTTGCTTTGTGCTTGTGTTTCCCAATAGGTAATGCGGTTTTGTTTTGACTGTGTTGTAATTTTGGTTTATTCTGAGTAATTGTATGGTCTGGTCATGAGGCTTCAGTGTGTTAGTAGAACAGGTTAGTGAACTCAGCCTCAGGATCAGCTGAATGAGGGGATTATTGTCTTTGCTCAGCTCTTGGCATTGCAGGGTTTGGTAATTATATGAGAGGGGGTCATTGTATTGTTTCCAAAACTGAATTGCTCTTTTTTGATTCGATTTTTTTTATCATTAGTCGATATTGGCCTAATTCTGTCCTGCATGCATTGTTTGTAGTTTTCCTCTGGACATGTAGGAGAATCTTACAGAACTCTGCATGCAGGGTTTCAATGGGGTATTTGTCCCATTTGGTGAAATCTTGTTTTGCAAGTGGACCCCACACCTCACTACCATAAAGTGCAATTGGTTCAATGACACATTCAATTTGTTTTAGCCAAATTTGAATAGGTATTTCAATTAGAAGTTATTTTTAATGGCATAGCCTTGCATTTCTAGCTTAGTTCATTCAATGCCTCATTTAGGTGTCCAGTTGAGCGTATATTTAATCCTGAGTAATTGTAGTGTCTACAGTAATCTATATATTTAATCCTAGGTAATTGTAGTGTGTACAGTACTCTATATAGTTAAACCTAGGTAATTGTAGTGTCTACAGTAATCTATTTATTTAAACCTCAGTAATTGTAGTGTGTACAGTACTCTATATATTTAATCCTCAGTAATTGTAGTGTGTACAGTAATCTATATATTTAATCCTCAGTAATTGTAGTGTTTGCAGTACTCTATATATTTAAACCTTGGTAATTGTAGTGTGTACAGTACTCTATATATTTTGTACCAATTGAGAACTAATTCCCTGAGATCTGAATCTTCTCTGGAAAAATCATTATTTTAGTCTTTTTAGGGTTTACTGCCAGGGCCCAGGTCTGGCAGTAATGCTCTAGCAGGTCCAGGCTCTGTTGTAGGCCAGGTGCTGTGGGGGTTTACTGCCAGGGCCCAGGTCTGGCAGTACTGCTCTAGCAGGTCCAGGCTCTGCTGTAGGCCATGTGCTGTGGGGGTTTACTGCCAGGGCCCAGGTCTGGCAGTACTGCTCTAGCAGGTCCAGGCTCTGCTGTAGGCCATGTGCTGTGGGTGACAGCAGGCACAGGTCATCTGCCAAGAGCAGGCGTTTAACCTCTGAATTGTGGAGACTAACACTAGGGGCTGAGGATTGTTCTGGAATAGTGGCCAATTCGTTAATGTAAATATTGAAGAGTGCAGGGCTCAGATTGCAACCCTGGCGAAGGCCCCGCCCCTGGTTAAAGAGTTCTGTTTTTTTCTTGCCAATTTTAATGCTGCACGTATTGCCAGTATACATTGATTTAATTATGTCATATGTTTTACCCCCTACACCACTTTCAATAACTTTGTAGAACAGTCCTGTATGCCAAATAGAATCAAATGCTTTTTGGAAGACGATAAATCATTTTGGTATTCTTTTTGTGGACATGTTTATCTATCAGGGTGTGTAGACTGTCCCCATCCATACAGCCAGCTGGGTTCTCAGTACATCACGCAGACAGGAATAAAGAACTCTCTGGGAAGAAGAAAGGCGGAGGTGTTTCATGATTAACTCCTCATGGTGTGATTGTGATAACATACAGAAACACAAGTCGTGTTTCGTTCACCCGACCTAGAATACCTCACAATCAAATGCCGACCGTATTACCTCCCAAGAGAATTCTCTTCGGTTATAGTCACAACCGTGTATTATCCCCCTCAAGCCGATAACATGATGTATGTTAATCCCCATAATGTTTACCCTACACCAGGACTGCTTTACCGATGGCTGAACATTTTAGCCTGCTAATGTTTGCAGCTTGACCCAAATACTTATCCAGCCAGCCAGCTAACCTAACCAGCCAGCCACCTCAGCTAGCTAGCCAGCCACCTCAGCTAGCCACCTCAGCTAGCCACCTCAGCTAGCCACCTCAGCTAGCCACGTGCCAGCCAGCTGCCTATTAGTCATATAACCAGAATGCTAACATCTCTCTCTCTCTCTCTCTCTCTCTCTCTCTCTCTCTCTCTCTCCATCTCTCTCTCTCCCTCTCTCTCCCTCTCTCTCTCTCTCTCTCTCTCTCTCTCCTCTCTCTCTCCCTCTCTCTCCTCTCTCTCTCTCTCTCCCTCTCTCTCTCTCTCTCTCTCTCTCTCTTCTCTCTCCTCTCTCCCTCTCTCTCCTCTCTCTCTCTCCCTCTCTCCTCTCTCCTCTCTCTCTCTCCTCTCTTCTCCATCTCTCTCCTCTCTCTCTCTCTCTCCTCTCTCCCTCTCTCCTCTCTCTCCTCTCTCTCTCCTCTCTCCCTCTCTCCTCTCTCTCCTCTCTCTCTCTCCTCTCTTCCATCTCTCTCCCTCTCTCTCTCTCTCTCTCTCTCTCTCTCTCTCTCTCTCTCCCTCCCTCTCTCTCTCTCTCTCTCCAGAGTACCTGACCATCGGGATGTGCTCAGTGAGTCGTCCTAAAGGCAGCTATCTGATCTCCACCTTGTCCTCCATCTTCTCCCGCTCCTCCCCGGCAGAGCTAAACTCCATGTTGGTGGTGGTACTGCTGGCAGACTTCGATGCCCAATGGAGAGCGACCACGCTGGGGCAGATTACAGCGAACTTCCCCTCCCAGCTGAAGGCAGACCAGCTACTGGTGGTACATGTCCCCAAGCAGTACTACCCACCAATAACAGGTACACACGCAGTACTACCCACCAATAACAGGTACACACACAGTACTACCCACCAATAACAGGTACACACGCAGTACTACCCACTAATAACAGGTACACACGCAGTACTACCCACTAATACAGGTACACACGCAGTACTACCCACTAATAACAGGTACACACACAGTACTACGCACTAATACAGGTAGACACACAGTACTACCCGCTAATAACAGGTACACACACAGTACTACATACTACCCACTAATAACAGGTACACACACAGTACTTCCCACTAATAACAGGTACACACGCAGTACTACCCACTAATAACAGGTACACACACAGTACTACCCGCTAATACAGATACACACGCAGTACTACCCGCTAATAACAGGTACACACACAGTACTACCCACCAATAACAGGTACGCACGCAGTACTACCCACTAATAACAGGTACACACACAGTACTACCCACCAATAACAGGTACACACACAGTACTAACCACTAATAACAGGTACACACACAGTACTACCCACCAGAGGTGGGACCAAGTCATTTTTTTACAAGTCACAAGTAAGTCTCAAGTCTTAGCACTCAAGTCCCAAGTCAAGACCAATAAGTCTCAAGTCCTACATTTTGAGTTTCGAGTCCTAAACAAGTCATAATGTGCTCTTCACCAAATGTAATACCATTTCATATTTTTAACGAGTAATAGTTAGTATATTACATTTACGCAAATCATGAATGCTTTTAAAGATATATGTATTATTTTCCATGGAAATACATGGGTAGCCATGAGAAAGAATTCACCGACGTTCCTCTGCACTGCCACGCGCAACTTTTTCTCAGCTGGCACAATTTGATTGGTTGCTGTCCGATTTCAAACTGTAATCCGTTAAATGAAGAGTTGGTGCGCTGACCACTCTTTTTAATAGCATCATTTTTAATATTGGGGCTTAGGGGAGGGTATCAAGTCAGGTCGAGTCAAATGGCTCAAGTCCAAGTCAAGTCACGAGTCATTGGTGTTAGAGTCCAAGTCAAGTTGCAAGTCATCATATTTGTTACTCGAGTCCAAGTCATGTGACTGGAGTCCACACCTCTGCTACTCACTAATACAGGTACACCATATAAACACACACACCTTATAAACACACCTTATAAACACACACACACCTGTATACACACACCTTATATACACACACCTTATAAACACACACACCTTATAAACACACACACACCTGTATACACACACCTTATAAACACACACACACCTGTATACACACACCTTATATACACACACCTTATAAACACACACACCTTATAAACACACACACACCTGTATACACACACCTTATAAACACACACACACCTGTATACACACACCTTATAAACGCACACACACCTGTATACACACACCTTATAAACACACACACACCTGTATACACACACCTTATAAACACACACACACCTGTATACACACACCTTATAAACGCACACACACCTGTATACACACACCTTATAAACAGACACACACCTGTATACACATACCTTATAAACACACACACACACCTGTATACACACACCATATAAACACACACACCTTATAAACACACACACACCTGTATACACACACCTTATAAACACACACACACCTGTATACACACACCTTATAAACACACACACCTTATAAACACACACACCTTATAAACACACACACACCTGTATACACACACCTGTATACACACACCTTATAAACACACACACACCTGTATACACACACCTTATAAACACACACACACCTGTATACACACACCTTATGAACACACACACACCTGTATACACACACCTTATGAACACACACACACCTGTATACACACACACACCTTATAAACACACACACACCTGTATACACACACCATATAAACACACACACCTGTATACACACACACCTTATAAACACACACACACCTGTATACACACACCTTATAAACACACACACAGCTGTATACACACACCTTATAAACACACACACACCTTATAAACACACACACCTTATAAACACACACACACACCTGTATACACACACCTTATAAACACACACACACCTGTATACACACACCTTATAAACACACTCAGCTTGTATCAGCCCTTATAAACACACACACACCTGTATACACACACCTTATAAACACACACACACCTGTATACACACACCATATAAACACACACACCTTATAAACACACACACCTTATACACACACTTTATAAACACACACACACCTGTATACACACACCATATAAACACACACACCTTATAAACACACACACACCTGTATACACACACCTTATGAACACACTCAGCTTGTAACAGCCCTTATAAACACACTCAGCTTGTAACAGCCCTTATAAACACACTCAGCTTGTAACAGCCCTTATGAACACACTCAGCTTGTAACAGCCCTTATATGCTCTGTTGGTCAGATGGCTGGTTGGTTGGTCAGATGGTTGGTTGGTCAGATGGCTGGTTGGTTGGTCAGATGGTTGGCTGGCTGGCTGGTTGGTCAGATGGTTGGTTGGTTGGTCAGATGGTTGGTTGGTCAGATGGTTGGTTGGTTGGTCAGATGGTTGGTTGGTTGGTCAGATGGTTGGTTGGTTGGCTGGTTAGTCAGATGGTTGGTTGGTCAGATGGTTGTTTGGTTGGTCAGATGGTTGGTTGGTTGGTTGGTTGGTTGGTTGGTTGGTTGGTCAGATGGTTGGTCTGTTGGTCAGATGGTTGGCTGGTTGGTCAGATGGTTGGCTGGTTGGTTGGTCAGATGGTTGGTTGGTTGGTCAGATGGTTGGCTGGTTGGTCAGATGGTTGGTCTGTTGGTCAGATGGTTGGTTGGTCAGATGGTTGGCTGGTTGGTTGGTTGGTTGGCTGGATGGTTGGTTGGTTGTTTGGTTGGTTGGTTGGTCTGTTGGTCAGATGGTTGGTCTGTTGGTCAGATGGTTGGTCTGTTGGTCAGATGGTTGGCTGGTTGGTCAGATGGTTGGCTGGTTGGTTGGTCAGATGGTTGGCTGGTTGGTTGGTTGGTTGGTCAGATGGATGGTTGGTTGGTTGGTCAGATGGTTGGTCTGTTGCTCAGATGGTTGGTTGGTCAGATGGTTGGCTGGTTGGTTGGTTGGCTGGATGGTTGGTTGGTTGGTTGGTCAGATGGTTGGTTGGTTGGTCAGATGGTTGGCTGGTTGGTCAGATGGTTGGTTGGTTGGTTGTTCAGATGGTTGGCTGGTTGGTCAGATGGCTGGTTGGTCAGATGGTTGGTTGGTCAGATGGTTGGCTGGTTGGTCAGATGGTTGGCTGGTTGGTCAGATGGTTGGCTGGTTTGTCAGATGGTTGGTTGGTCAGATGGTTGGTTGGTCAGATGGTTGGCTGGTTGGTCAGATGGTTGGCTGGTTGGTCAGATGGTTGGCTGGTTGGTCAGATGGCTGGTTGGTCAGATGGTTGGTTGGTCAGATGGTTGGTTGGTCAGATGGTTGGTTGGTTGGTCAGATGGTTGGCTGGTTGGTCAGATGGTTGGCTGGTTGGTCAGATGGTTGGCTGGTTGGTCAGATGGTTGGTTGGTCAGATGGCTGGTTGGTTAGATGGTTGGCTGGTTGGTCAGATGGTTGGCTGGTTGGTCAGATGGCTGGTTGGTCAGATGGTTGGTTGGTCAGATGGTTGGTTGGTCAGATGGTTGGTTGGTTGGTCAGATGGTTGTTTGGTTGGTCAGATGGTTGGCTGGTTGGTCAGATGGTTGGTTGGTTGGTTGGTCAGATGGTTGGTTGGTCAGATGGTTGGCTGGTCAGATGGTTGGCTGGTTGGTCAGATGGTTGGTTGGTTGGTCAGATGGTTGGTTGGTTGGTCAGATGGTTGGCTGGTTGGTCAGATGGTTGGCTGGTTGGTCAGATGGTTGGTTGGTTGGTCAGATGGTTGGTTGGTTGGTCAGATGGATGGTTGGTTGGTTGGTCAGATGGTTGTTTGGTCAGATGGTTGGCTGGTTGGTCAGATGGTTGGTTGGTTGGTCAGATGGTTGGCTGGTTGGTCAGATGGTTGGTTGGTCAGATGGTTGGTTGGTCAGATGGTTGGTTGGTTGGTCAGATGGTTGGTTGGTCAGATGGTTAACTAGTTGTTTCTACATTCTAGGCCTGAAAAGGAACTTTAACGACAACGATGACCGTGTGATGTTCCGCTCCAAACAGAACGTTGACTACAGCTTCCTGACACAGTTCTGCACTGGGCGGAGCCAGCTCTACCTGCAGCTGGAGGACGACGTCTCCTGCTCGCATCACTTCCTGTCCGCCATCAGGAGGCGTGTACAGCAAATGGAAGTGCCCTGGGCCACGTTAGAGTTCTCAGCGCTGGGCTACATTGGGAAGCTGTACCACTCAGAACACCTCCCACTCCTCTCGCGCTTCCTCTTCTTGTTCTACCAGGAAATGCCCTGCGACTTCCTGTTGAGTCACTTCCGGGTGCTTTTGACGCAGAACGAGGTGATTCGCTTCACACCCTCACTGTTTCAACACACAGGCTCGTACTCGTCCTTCCTGGGGACCTTCAACAAGCTGAAGGATAACGACTACGAGGATCTCTACACTAACCCTGCTGCTGACGTCTATAGCGACATACCAGGTAGAAACACACACACACCGTGCAGTGTGAAAAGGCCTCAGAAGGACCCTGTGGTGGCTCTGGTCTGGCTATGTAAAGAGCATTTCACTGGAAGGTCTACACCTGTTGTATTCGGCGCATGTGACAAATAACATTTGATTTGATTGATATCTAACCTGTATCTCTGTCTGTATCTCTCTCTAGTCTATAAGGACCATGTGGAGGCCATGGCCTGGTCTCCTGGTTGATATCTAACCTGTATCTCTGTCTGTATCTCTCTCTAGTCTATAAGGACCATGTGGAGGCCATGGCCTGGTCTCCTGGTTGATATCTAACCTGTATCTCTGTCTGTATCTCTCTCTAGTCTATATGGACCATGTGGAGGCCATGGCCTGGTCTCCTGGTTGATATCTAACCTGTATCTCTGTCTGTATCTCTCTCTAGTCTATAAGGACCATGTGGCGGCCATGGCCTGGTCTCCTGGTTGATATCTAACCTGTATCTCTGTCTGTATCTCTCTCTAGTCTATAAGGACCATGTGGCGGCCATGGCCTGGTCTCCTGGTTGATATCTAACCTGTATCTCTGTCTGTATCTCTCTCTAGTCTATATGGACCATGTGGCGGCCATGGCCTGGTCTCCTGGTACTGGAACCTTCTTCTGGGGGCGGAGTCCCTCTCCAGGCAACCACCTAACCGTCACCTTCAAACAACCTGTTGTGGTTACGGCCATTACCGTGGTGACTGGTTCAGCAGAGGGTCGTGACCGGTTGGCGTCCGCGACCGTAGAACTGGGTCTCCACCCGGTTACCGAGAAGACTGGGTCGGGGACAACATGCCAAGAGTTCTATAGCGTCGGGGACCTGCAGGGAGGGAGGATGGACATGACAGACGTACACAAGAAGAGATTTGGCCACGCCTCTTCCTGTCTGAGGATAAGCGTCACAGCCAAACAGAATGACTGGGTTATCATTAAGAAGATCAGGATTACTACGAAGGAGGAATGAACACTCTGAACACACACATACACACACACACATACACACACACACACACACACACACACACTCTGAACACACACACACACACACACACACACACACACTGGGGGAATAACTGGGTTATCATTAAGAAGATCAGGATTACTACGAAGGAGGAATGAACACTCTGAACACACACATACACACACACACACTCTGAACACACACACACACACACTCTGAACATACACACACACACACACACACACACACACTCTGAACACACACATACACACACACACACACTGAACACACACACACACACACACTCTGAACACACACACTCTGAACACACACACTCTGAACACACACACACACACATTCTGAACACACACACACTCTGAACACACACACACACACACTCTGAACACACACACACACACACACTCTGAACACACACACACACACACACTCTGAACACACACACACACACACACACTCTAAACATACACACACACACACACACACTCTGAACATACACACACACACACACACTCTGAACATACACACACACACAAACCTTGTCTCTGATTTTTCAAGCATATTTAAATCAGGACTGAGACTTGACCACTCAATAAGTGTTCAGATGACCCGGATGCTACGCTGCAGGACTGTTTTGCTAAAGTGATGCCTTGGAACTGGGAAACAGATCCCGGGTATCGGACGAGTCGGTGGTCTCTACCACTGGCAGGAACAAACAACTCTACCCGGAAACAAGTTGGACCCCCACGCCATCTAAACAAATTTACAACCAAACAGCTCTACGACTAGCCACAAACAACGTTCTAGGAGGAAGATAACTCAAGAGAGACGTAACTTAAAACATTTACCAAACAGTTGTCCCACTATCCATATTGTGGGCTCATCTATGATCCAAAATGTTTCTATTAGGAAAGCAGAGACCATCTGTTACCCGGGTGCCCGGATCCAGGACACTGACTGTATGATCCTGCTATTTATTAGTGAACACCAGACTGCTTCTGCTATCACTGTCAGGGTCAAATGATATTAAACTACAGCAATCTGAGCATCTTAAAAAGGACTTTAAATCACTGATTCATACTGTACTTAAATCAGGTAAACAATGCATTATTTCATGTCCATTCCCGTCTCTACGCTCTACTGATAATCATTTCAGTCGTATTACGCCAGCTACACATCTGGCTTAAAGGTTATTGTTGTTCAATAAGCGTACAATATGTGGACAATTTTACAGCTTTCCTATATCAACCGAATGTATTTCTCCGGGATGGATTACTTCTGAACAGGTATGGTACAAGCCTTCTCTCCTCAAACCTGGCTCTCTCTACAGCCTCATACAGGGCATGTCAGAACTGATAATATATAGCCATGGTGGTTGATACTTGGGATTGGTCGATTTCCCCATCAGAATATACTCACTGCTCCCCCCACAGCTTTAAATAGCTCTACAGGTGCTGATGAAACCTTTTGATGGACTTTATGTTATTGTTACAGTATTGTCGAGGTATCGTGTTGCCACTTCCTCGTACAGGCAGAGGGGTATTGTTAGAAGTAATCTCATCTCCGTCCAACTCAGGCCTGTCAGTAGCTACACGATGAAGAGAGAGACGCTCATCTAATATTACCTTGAATGCTCCATCTGATATGAGCTCTCGAAACAGTGGCTTTGGAATTATTCATTTGAATTCATTCCAATTTGTAAGTCGCTCTGGATAAGAGCGTCTACTAAATGACGTAAATGTAAAATGTAAATGAATGTTAGAAGCTTGATTAAAAAGTCAGATTTTATTGAAATACTGGTCTCACAATCACATGCTGACATAATGATCATAACTGTCACGTCCTGATCTGTTTCACCTGTCCTTGTGCTTGTCTCCACCCCCTCTTCCCCACGTATCCCCTGGGTATTTATACCTGTGTTTTCTGTCTGTCTGTGCCAGTTCGTCTTGTTTGTCAAGCTTACCAGCGTTTGTCCTGTCGTTTCCCAGCCTCTCTTTTTCTCGTCCTCCGGGTTTTTGACCCTTGCCTGTCCCTGAGCCTGTACCCGACTGCCTGACCAGCCTGTACCCGACTGCCTGACCACTCTGCTTGTCCCTGAGCCTGTACCCGACTGCCTGACCACTCTGCCTGACCCTGTACCCGACTGCCTGACCACTCTGCCTGTCCCTGAGCCTGTACCCGACTGCCTGACCACTCTGCCTGTCCCTGAGCCTGTACCCGACTGCCTGACCACTCTGCCTGACCCTGTACCCGACTGCCTGACCACTCTGCCTGTCCCTGACCCTGTACCCGACTGCCTGACCACTCTGCCTGTCCCTGACCCTGTACCCGACTGCCTGACCACTCTGCCTGTCCCTGAGCCTGTACCCGACTGCCTGACCACTCTGCTTGTCCCTGACCCTGTACCCGACTGCCTGACCACTCTGCCTGTCCCTGAGCCTGTACCCGACTGCCTGACCACTCTGCTTGTCCCTGACCCTGTACCCGACTGCCTGACCACTCTGCTTGTCCCTGAGCCTGTACCCGACTGCCTGACCACTCTGCTTGTCCCTGAGCCTGTACCCGACTGCCTGACCACTCTGCTTGTCCCTGACCCTGTACCCGACTGCCTGACCACTCTGCTTGTCCCTGAGCCTGTACCCGACTGCCTGACCACTCTGCTTGTCCCTGAGCCTGTACCCGACTGCCTGACCACTCTGCCTGACCCTGTACCCGACTGCCTGACCACTCTGCCTGTCCCTGAGCCTGTACCCGACTGCCTGACCACTCTGCCTGTCCCTGAGCCTGTACCCGACTGCCTGACCACTCTGCCTGACCCTGTACCCGACTGCCTGACCACTCTGCCTGTCCCTGACCCTGTACCCGACTGCCTGACCACTCTGCCTGTCCCTGACCCTGTACCCGACTGCCTGACCACTCTGCCTGTCCCTGAGCCTGTACCCGACTGCCTGACCACTCTGCTTGTCCCTGACCCTGTACCCGACTGCCTGACCACTCTGCCTGTCCCTGAGCCTGTACCCGACTGCCTGACCACTCTGCTTGTCCCTGACCCTGTACCCGACTGCCTGACCACTCTGCTTGTCCCTGAGCCTGTACCCGACTGCCTGACCACTCTGCTTGTCCCTGAGCCTGTACCCGACTGCCTGACCACTCTGCCTGTCCCTGAGCCTGTACCCGACTGCCTGACCACTCTGCTTGTCCCTGACCCTGTACCCGACTGCCTGACCACTCTGCCTGTCCCTGAGCCTGTACCCGACTGCCTGGCCACTCTGCCTGTCCCTGAGCCTGTACCCGACTGCCTGACCACTCTGCCTGTCCCTGAGCCTGTACCCGACTGCCTGGCCACTCTGCCTGTCCCTGAGCCTGTACCCGACTGCCTGACCACTCTGCTTGTCCCTGAGCCTGTACCCGACTGCCTGACCACTCTGCCTGACCCTGAGCCTGTACCCGACTGCCTGACCACTCTGCCTGTCCCTGACCCTGTACCCGACTGCCTGACCACTCTGCCTGTCCCTGAGCCTGTACCCGACTGCCTGACCACTCTGCCTGTCCCTGACCCTGTACCCGACTGCCTGACCACTCTGCCTGTCCCTGAGCCTGTACCCGACTGCCTGACCACTCTGCTTGTCCCTGACCCTGTACCCGACTGCCTGACCACTCTGCCTGTCCCTGAGCCTGTACCCGACTGCCTGACCACTCTGCTTGTCCCTGACCCTGTACCCGACTGCCTGACCACTCTGCTTGTCCCTGAGCCTGTACCCGACTGCCTGACCACTCTGCTTGTCCCTGAGCCTGTACCCGACTGCCTGACCACTCTGCCTGTCCCTGAGCCTGTACCCGACTGCCTGACCACTCTGCTTGTCCCTGACCCTGTACCCGACTGCCTGACCACTCTGCCTGTCCCTGAGCCTGTACCCGACTGCCTGGCCACTCTGCCTGTCCCTGAGCCTGTACCCGACTGCCTGACCACTCTGCCTGTCCCTGAGCCTGTACCCGACTGCCTGGCCACTCTGCCTGTCCCTGAGCCTGTACCCGACTGCCTGACCACTCTGCTTGTCCCTGAGCCTGTACCCGACTGCCTGACCACTCTGCCTGACCCTGAGCCTGTACCCGACTGCCTGACCACTCTGCCTGTCCCTGAGCCTGTACCCGACTGCCTGACCACTCTGCCTGACCCTGTACCCGACTGCCTGACCACTCTGCCTGTCCCTGACCCTGTACCCGACTGCCTGACCACTCTGCCTGTCCCTGAGCCTGTACCCGACTGCCTGACCACTCTGCCTGTCCCTGACCCTGTACCCGACTGCCTGACCACTCTGCCTGTCCCTGAGCCTGTACCCGACTGCCTGGCCACTCTGCCTGACCCTGCACCTGCCTGCCGTCCTGTAACTTTGCTCCTAATCTGTATTATCGACCCCTGCCTGCCTTGACCTGTCATTTGCCTGGCCCCGTTGTTACAATAAACATTGTTACTTCACACAGTCTGCACTTGGGTCTTACCTTGATACCTGATTATATCTGAATCCTGGCTCTGTGTCTCTGGTCCAGACTCAGATGTTCTGTTAGCTGGGTATAATGTCTACAGAGCAGACAGAGAGGGTAGAGGTGGATATCTGAATCCTGGCTCTGTGTCTCTGATGTTCTGTTAGCTGGGTATAATGTCTACAGAGCAGACAGAGTGGGTAGAGGTGGATATCTGAATCCTGGCTCTGTGTCTCTGTTCCAGACTCAGATGTTCTGTTAGCTGGGTATAATGTCTACAGAGCAGACAGAGTGGGTAGAGGTGGATATCTGAATCCTGGCTCTGTGTCTCAGATGTTCTGTTAGCTGGGTATAATGTCTACAGAGCAGACAGAGTGGCTAGAGGTGGAGGTATTGCCATATATGTTAAATGCAACCTAGATGTCAATGTGTCCATTTCAACTTCTGTTCCTAAACAGTATGAATGTTTAGTTATAAATGTGGTCCTTGGTCATAATGCACTATTAACGCTAGCGGGAGTTTATCGCCCACCCTCAGCTCTGGTATCCGCTCTATCGCCCACCCTCAGCTCTGGTATCTGCTCTATCGCCCACCCTCAGCTTTGGTATCTGCTCTATCGCCCACCCTCAGCTCTGGTATCTGCTCTATCGCCCACCCTCAGCTCTGGTATCTGCTCTATCTCCCACCCTCAGCTCTGGTATCTGCTCTATCTCCCACCCTCAGCTCTGGTATTTGCTCTATCTGCTCTATCGCCCACCCTCAGCTTTGGTATCTGCTCTATCACCCACCCTCAGCTCTGGTATCTGCTCTATCGCCCACCCTCAGCTCTGGTATCTGCTCTATCTCCCACCCTCAGCTCTGGTATCTGCTCTATCGCCCACCCTCAGCTCTGGTATCTGCTCTATCGCCCACCCTCAGCTCTGGTATCTGTTCTATCTCCCACCCTCAGCTCTGGTATCTGCTCTATCGCCCACCCTCAGCTCTGGTATCTGCTCTATCTCCCACCCTCAGCTCTGGTATCTGCTCTATCACCCACCCTCAGCTCTGGAATCTGCTCTATCGCCCACCCTCAGCTCTGGTATCTGCTCTATCTCCCACCCTCAGCTCTGGTATCTGCTCTATCGCCCAACCTCAGCTCTGGTATCTGCTCTATCGCCCACCCTCAGCTCTGGTATCTGCTCTATCGCCCACCCTCAGCTCTGGTATCTGCTCTATCGCCCACCCTCAGCTCTGGTATCTGCTCTATCACCCACCCTCAGCTCTGGTATCTGTTCTATCGCCCCAATAAAATGACTGCGTTTTCGTCTTTTGAGCTTCTAGTCATGAAACCTATGCAGCCTAATCAATCACTTTTTATAGCTACTGTTTACAGGCCTCCTGGGCCATATGCAGCATTCCTCACTGAGTTCCCTGAATTCCTATCGGACCTTGTAGTCATGGCAGATAATATTCAAATTTTTGGTGACTTTATAATATTCACATGGAAAAGTCCACAGACCCACTCCAAAAGGCTTTCGGAGCCATCATCGACTCAGTGGGTTTTGTCCAACATGTCTCCCTACCTATTCACTGCCACAGTCATACTCTGGACCTAGTTTAGTCCCGTGGAATAAATGTTGTGTATTTTAATGTTTTTCCCCATAATCCTGGACTATCGGACCACCATTTTATTACGTTTGCAATCGCAACAAATAATCTGCTCAGACCCCAAACAAGGAGCATTAAAAGTCGTGCTATAAATTCTCAGACAACCCAAAGATTCCTTGATGCCCTTCCAGACTCCCTCTGCCTGCCCAAGGACGTCAGAGGACAAAAATCAGTTAACCACCTAACTGAGGAACTCAATTTAACCTTGCGCAATACCCTAGATGCAGTCGCACCTCTAAAAACAAAAAACATTAGTCATAAGAAACTAGCTCCCTGGTATACAGAAAATACCTGAGCTCTGAAGCAAGCTTCCAGAAAACTGGAATGGAAATGGCGCCACACCAAACTGGAAGTCTTCCGACTAGCTTGGAAAGACAGTACCATGCAGTATCGAAGAGCCCTCACTGCTGCTCGATCATCCTATTTTTCCAACTTAATTAAGGAAAATAAGAACAATCCAAAATGTATTTTTGATACTGTCGCAAAGCTAACTAAAAAGCAGGATTCCCCAAGAGAGGATGGCTTTCACTTCAGCAGTAATAAATTCATGAACTTCTTTGACAAAAAGATCATGATCATTAGAAAGCAAATTACGGACTCCTCTTTAAATCTGCGTTTTCCTCCAAAGCTCAGTTGTCCTGAGTCTGCACAACTCTCCCAGGACCTAGGATCAATGGAGACACTCAAGTTTTTGTAATTCTATATCTCTTGTCTCTTGAATCTCTACCCGGTACAGCCAGAAGAGGACTGGCCACCCCTCATAGCCTGGTTCATCTCTAGGTTTCTTCCTAGGTTCCTGCCTTTCTAGGGAGTTTTTCCTAGCAACCGTGCTTCTACACCTGCATTGCTTGCTGTTTGGGGTTTTAGTCTGGGTTTCTGTACAGCACTTTGTGACATCAGCTGATGTAAGAAGGGCTTTATAAATACATTTGATTGAATGATTGATTGAATATTTAAACCCCTTTATGATTACACTTGAGGCTCCTGCGATCTCCACAGAGTTGGGAATGGCTTCCTTTTTCTGTTACTCTCCTGCAGACCAGACTTATTGTTATTTAGTGCTACTTTTTATTATTTTTTACTTTAGTTTATTTGGTACATATATTCTTAACTCTTCTTGAACTGCACTGTTGATTAAGGGCTTGTAAGTAAGCATTTCACGGTAAGGTCTACACTTGTTGTATTCGGCACATGTGACAAATAAAGTGATTTTGATTTGAACTGATAATACTAGTGGGAAACTCATGTATCATCCTGAGCTCCAAGTGGGAGGTGGGAATTTACCGGTTGGTTGCATTCACGTGCGTTGAACTTCCGATTGGCTAATGGCCAACAAACTGTCAACCATAAACTAAAAGTACAGCCATCAGGATTGTAAACAAAATTATAGTGTTCAAAAACCATATTAATAGATTGCTTTTTTTTAAGTTATGTTTTGTAGTTGCGTTTAACTGCCGAAAATGCTGTTATCATGGTAGTTTCCTTAGTAGGTGACGTCAGAGGTAACCGTGTTGGAGAAGGGCAGCGCCATTAAGGCCATCTCCATTTTGAAGTAGTCAATTCAAATGTTTTACTACTATGAGTGTGTAAATAAACTGAAAGGGTGCATACTGCCAGCTAAAGGGTGCATACTGCCAGCTAAAGGGTACATACTGCCAGCTAAAGGGTGCATACTGCCAGCTAAAGGGTGCATACTGCCAGCTAAAGGGTGCATACTGCCAGCTAAAGGGTACATACTGCCAGCTATAGGGGGCATACTGCCAGCTAAAGGGTGTTGTTTGAACAGGTATAAAGCCAAGGGTTGGCAATTTACTGTCACCTTCAGTTAAGGAATGTTTTTTCATGATATAATTCCATTGGCTGATCCCTTGTGATGACCTGGATGGAATCATGTGATACTTCCATCACCCATAGGAAGTCCCACCAAGTTGGCTACTTTAAAAATGGTGGAAGCTCTCAACGGCAATGTCCATTCCAAAACAGGTTTTATCCATCTAGAGTCCTCTATCTAACTCTATAGTGGTAAATTCTCACTTCCCACTTGGTTAGGAACACAGCATGAGTCTATTGTCCTGCTGCAGGAGGCCATTTCACACCTATGTGTTAGGGACCAGGTTGCCAGAGAATAGAAACAGCTGACCTGGGTCATTAGTTATCAAGCATCTCAGAGTAGGAAATCGGTCCTAACTGCCTGAAAAATTGCACAAATTTGTTCCTAATTTTACACATAGGAGTAAGAGCTTATCTGTCACGGGTGTCATAGGGTAGAGACCAAGATGCAGCGGGAAAATGTACACTCATCTTCTTTATTATAGCGAAGAAGGAAAAACATACAAAAAACAAACTTGACAGTCTTGTCATGCAAAACAGCTAAACAAGAACAATCTCCCACAAAACCCCATGAAAAACACATACCTATTTATAGGACCTTCAATCAGAGGCAACGATAACCAGCTGCCTCCAATTGAAGGTCCAACCCCAATGAACTAAACATAGAACTACAAAAGACTAGATAGAACATAGAAATATACTAACATAGAACAATGACTAACAAACCCCGGACTAATAAATCAAATACCCCTCTACCTAAACCCACAAAACACACCCTGAACCACATAAATCAAACACCCCCTGCCACGTCCTGACCAAACTACAATAACAAACAACCCCTAAACTGGTCAGGACGTGACATCATCAAAATCCATTTGACATAAAAAAGTACTCATATTTCAGGGTTTATTTTTTTTCTAAATAATTAGTATTTATTTTTTTCTAAATAATTAGTATTTATTTTTTTCTAAATAATTAGTATTTATTTTTTTCTAAATAATTAGTATTTATTTTTTTCTAAATAATTAGTATTTATTTTTTTCTAAATAATTAGTATTTATTTTTTTCTAAATAATTAGTATTTATTTTTTTCTAAATAATTAGTATTTATTTTTTTCTAAATAATTAGTATTTATTTTTTTCTAAATAATTAGTATTTATTTTTTTTCTAAATAATTAGTATTTATTTTTTTTCTAAATAATTAGTATTTATTTTTTTTCTAAATAATTAGTATTTATTTTTTTTCTAAATAATTAGTATTTATTTTTTTTCTAAATAATTAGTATTTATTTTTTTTCTAAATAATTAGTATTTATTTTTTTTCTAAATAATTAGTATTTATTTTTTTTCTAAATAATTAGTATTTATTTTTTTTCTAAATATTTAGTATTTATTTTTTTTCTAAATAATTAGTATTTATTTTTTTTCTAAATAATTAGTATTTAGAAATGTACCCTTCCCATAGTTCATCAGATATTTCCTCACCTTGTTCCTCTACCTATGAGGATTTAATATTGTTTAATGAGGTGGTTTGTAGTGAGCAAATTTGACTACAGATTATTGACATGGTGCCTTTCAGAGTAGGAAGTGGGATAAGACATTTTCACCAGTGTTAAGTTCTATTATTAAAGTAGGAACTCAACGGACACTGTGAAAGCTTAAACCAAATGTAATCTTCCCAAAAAGGTCAATACAACTGCATTAGACATGGTTCCACCCGTGGTAGTATACATACCCCACTTTGGGTGGAGTCTCCTCGTTATCGCTAAACATTGCATCGTTATTGCTAGTCAAGGAACTGAGTGATATGGGCCTTAAAAAACGGTTCTTCCCCTTATCTGTACTGCCACATGTGATCCTTGTCCCTGCACTCAGCCCCTCCCAAGCTTACTTATGGCACCCGTCATGTCTCTTTTAATAACTAATGATTAATAATAGTTAAAGCTCAGAAACCAAACCTATCACCAGGAAGTGGAATCGGGGATCTGTGGACGTAACTCTGGATTTGTAAGAACCTAAAGAAATTATGTCTGTGGAGACAAATTTAGCTGATAATTGTTCAAACGTACTAAATGTATTGTTAATACAGAGCCCTGTAAATCTTTTAATACCAAGACTAGACCGTGTTGAGAAAGCACCCTCAACCATAGATGGGAAGAAACTGGGTTTGAGGCTACCGGAGCGAAAGAAGAGGTTGTCTGAAACCCAAAGTGGCGTCTAAATTGATTCCGTTGTTGTTTTGATACATATATTTTTGGTGAAGGAAGAGTGAGCGAGGGAAGACAATGATGCCATTATAGATGAGGTCCCTGTACATCTCTAGACAAATTTGGGGTGGAAATATCTCTCTGCTCTGCAACCAGTACTGAATGATCCTAAGGTTAGTGGCCCAATAATATAATGTGAAATCGTGTAGAGCTAGACTGGTTTGGGCCTCTGGTTTGGGCCTCTGGTTTGGGCCTCTGGTTCGGGCCTCTGGTTTGGGCCTCTGCAAAAGCTTTTTTTGTATCCTTGGGGGCTTTTTGTCCCATATAAAAAGGTACAATTAGGCTGTCGATCTTTTTGAAAAACGAATTGGGAAGAAAAATCGGTAGGCACTGATAGAGATAAAAATAATTTAGGGAGAGTATTCTTTTTAATAGAATTCATTCTTGCGACAAATGAGAGGTGTAGCAAAGACCAGCGTTCCAAATCAGCCGTAGTTAAAAGAGGAGCAAAGTTTGTCTCTAATTTTATAGTCAACATTTAGCAGGCTAATTGGACGGTATGATACACAGGCAAGACGGTCTTTGTTTTTGTTTTTTAAAAGAATAAGACAAATGGTTGCCTGAGTGAGAGTCTGAGCACCATTTACAAATGCTTCATTGTACATTTCAATTAGATTATGGGGCTATTTTGGAGAGAAGCTTTTTATAAAACTCTGCCGAGTAGCCGTCAGGTGCTGAGCTTCTACCGGATTGAAGGGATTTGACAGCATTAGACAATTCTTCAACAGTGATCGGCTGCTCAATTTTTTTTTAACCAAATCCCGGCTGACAGAAAGCACAGCGAGTGGAAGAAATCATCCAATTCCAATGTAACCGCTTTACTTTCAGAAGTAAAGCACATCCTGACCATCCTAGAGGCTGTTCTCTCTAGTGGCTGTTCTCTCTAGTGGCTGTTCTCTCTAGTGGCTGCTCTCTCTAGTGGCTGCTCTCTCTAGTGGCTGCTCTCTCTAGTGGCTGTTCTCTCTAGTGGCTGTTCTCTCTAGTGGCTGTTCTCGCTGTTCTCTCTAGTGGCTGTTCTCTCTAGTGGCTGTTCTCTCTAGTGGCTGCTCTCTCTAGTGGCTGTTCTCTCTAGTGGCTGGTCTCTCTAGTGGCTGTTCTCTCTAGTGGCTGCTCTCTCTAGTGGCTGCTCTCTCTAGTGGCTGTTCTCTCTAGTGGCTGCTCTCTCTAGTGGCTGTTCTCTCTAGTGGCTGTTCTCTCTAGTGGCTGTTATCTCTAGTGGCTGCTCTCTCTAGTGGCTGTTCTCTCTAGTGGCTGTTCTCGCTGTTCTCTCTAGTGGCTGTTCTCTCTAGTGGCTGTTCTCTCTAGTGGCTGCTCTCTCTAGTGGCTGTTCTCTCTAGTGGCTGGTCTCTCTAGTGGCTGTTCTCTCTAGTGGCTGTTCTCTCTAGTGGCTGCTCTCTCTAGTGGCTGCTCTCTCTAGTGGCTGCTCTCTCTAGTGGCTGGTCTCTCTAGTGGCTGTTCTCTCTAGTGGATGTTCTCTCTAGTGGCTGTTCTCTCTAGTGGCTGGTCTCTCTAGTGGCTGCTCTCTCTAGAGGCTGTTCTCTCTAGTGGCTGTTCTCTCTAGTGGCTGTTCTCTCTAGTGGCTGTTCTCTCTAGTGGCTGTTCTCTCTAGTGGCTGCTCTCTCTAGTGGCTGCTCTCTCTAGTGGCTGTTCTCTCTAGTGGCTGTTCTCTCTAGTGGCTGCTCTCTCTAGTGGCTGCTCTCTCTAGTGGCTGTTCTCTCTAGTGGCTGTTCTCTCTAGTCGCTGTTCTCTCTAGTGGCTGCTCTCTCTAGTGGCTGTTCTCTCTAGTGGCTGCTCTCTCTAGAGGCTGTTCTCTCTAGTCGCTGTTCTCTCTAGTGGCTGCTCTCTCTAGTGGCTGTTCTCTCTAGTGGCTGCTCTCTCTAGAGGCTGTTCTCTCTAGTGGCTGGTCTCTCTAGTGGCTGGTCTCTCTAGTGGCTGCTCTCTCTAGTGGCTGTTCTCTCTAGTGGCTGCTCTCGCTGTTCTCTCTAGTGGCTGCTCTCTCTAGAGGCTGCTCTCTCTAGTGGCTGTTCTCTCTAGTGGCTGTTCTCTCTAGTGGCTGCTCTCTCTAGTGGCTGTTCTCTCTAGTGGCTGCTCTCTCTAGTGGCTGCTCTCTCTATTGTCTCCTCTTTACTTTACTGACTTTAATGTCCCCATGGGAAATGTTGTTGCAGTATCATGTACACATTTAGGATCTAACCTTTTTTTAAATTTTCTTCTAAAATGACACCCAAATCTGTCTGCCTGTAGCATCAGGACCTGAAGCAAGAATATGCATATTCTTGATACCATTTGAAAGGAAACACTTTGAAGTTTGTGTAAATGTGAAATGAATGTAGGAGAATATAACACATTAGAATGGGTAAAAGATAATACAAACAAAACGTTTTCTATTTGTTTTTGTTCCATCTTTGAAACGCAAGCAAAAGACCATACTTTCAGATAGGAGTCCACGTGTAATTTAGATTTTGGCCACCAGATGGCAGCAGTGTGTGTAAAGTTTCAGACTGATTCAGTGAAGAAATACATTACTGCACAATATGTTGTATCAAGTCTGCCCAAATGTGCCAAATTGGTCAATTGATACATTTTCAAGTACATAACTATAGAGAACATACAAAAATGATATGGTAATACACAATGTAAGTTTACACACTCCCAGGAATGTCATACATGATGGATCATTAGCTTATAAACTAACTTTCTCACATCTAGATGGCCGAGCGGGGTGGGTGTGGAGCCAGAGACAGCAGTGGTGTCAAACTGTAGACCCCAGTTCCTACATTTGAACATAAAAATGTATTTTATCAAACAAAACTATGCTACATTTTATCTCTGGGACCCTCAGGATGACAAAACAAAGCAAGATAACTGAATGTAAGTACATTATTTACCTTCAGAAGTGAATGTATCAAACCAGTTGCCGTGATAAATGTTTTTTGTTGTTGTGCACTCTCCTCAAACAATAGTATGGTCTTTTTACACTGTAATAGCTACTGTTAATTGGACACCGCAGTTAGATTAACAAGATTTAAAGTTTTCTGCCCATATAAGACATGTCTATGTCTCTGAAAGTTGGCTGTTGTATACAACGTCATTCTAGTCACATTAGCAACAACCGTCCCGGTTTAGGGACACCAATCCCATAGAGGTTTTAAGTTACCAATGACCTAAATCACCTCCATTACATCAGGAGGACCAAACTGAAGCAGAGTGTCACAGGCGTCGAAAGGGACAGACCAAAACACAGCGGGTATAGTGCTCATCTTCTTTTATTACTTAATAAAGTGAACACTTAAACGAAAAAACAATAAACCGACAATCAATAGTTCTGCAAGGTATACAGACTATGCAGAAAGCAATCACCCACAAAAACACAGGAAAAACTGCCTAAGTATGGCTTCCAATCAGAGACAACGAAAGACACCTGCCTCTGATTGGAAGCCATACCGTGCCACACATAGAAAAAGAAACATAGAAATAGAAAACTAGAACCCAAATCCCCTAGAACCAAAAACCCCAAAACACACAAAACAAACACCCTCTGCCGCGCCCTGACCATACTACAATTACAAATGACCCCTTTCCCTTTATGGAATAAAAGGATTTCCATCAGTTTTCTCAATTATCTTTGACAGAGAAATTAAAAAAAACATTATTAAATTCACATGAAATAATCAGGATCACTATAGGTCGTATTTCCAACAATACGTTGAGATGGAATAGTTGTAAGTGCCTTTTTCTTATTTCTTTTATTTAACCTTTATTTAACTAGGCAAGTCAGTTATGAACAAATTATTTTTTACAATGACGGCCTAGCAAAAGGCTTAAAATCATTTAATTAGACAAAACACACATCACAACAAGAGAGACAACACAACACTACATAAAGGGAGACCTAAGACAACAACATAGCATGGCAGCAACACAACATGGTAGCAGCACAAAACATGGTACAAACATTATTGGCACAGTAAACAGGACAAAGGGCAAGAAGGTAGAGACAACAATACATCACACAAAGCAGCCACAACTGTCAGTAAGAGTGTCCATGATTGAGTCTTTGAATGAAGAGATGGAGATAAAACCGTCCAGTTTGAGTGTTTTTTGCAGCTCGTTAGAGTCTCTACCTGCAGCAAACTCAAAAGAGGAGCGACCCAGGGATGTGTGTGCTTTGGGGATCTTAAACAGAATATGACTGACAGAACAGGTGTTGTATGTGGAGGATGAGGGCTGCATTAGATATCTCAGATGGGAGGAGATGGGGGGAGTGAGGCCTAAGAGGGTTTTATAAATAAGCATCAACCAGTTGGTATTGTGTATACAGAGATGACCAGTTTACAGAGGAGTATAGAGTGCAGTGATGTCTCCTATAAGGAGCATTGGTGGCAAATTTGATGGCCGAATGGTAAATAACATCTAGAGCACCCTTACCTGCCGATTTTTTTATTTATTTTTATTTATTTATTTCACCTTTATTTAACCAGGTAGGCAAGTTGAGAACAAGTTCTCATTTACAATTGCGACCTGGCCAAGATAAAGCAAAGCAGTTCGACAACATACAAAAACACAGAGTTACACATGGAGTAAAACAACATACAATCAATGATGCAGTAGAAAAAAATAAGACTATATACAATGTGAGCAAATGATGTGAGATAATGGAGGTAAAGGCAAAAAAATGCCATGGTGGCAAAGTAAATAAAGTATGGCAAGAAAAACACTGGAATGGTAGATTTGTAGTTTGAAGAAAGTTAAAAGTTAAAATATAAATAATATGGTGCAAAGGAGCAAAATAAATAAAATAAATAAATACAGTAGGGGAAGAGGTAGTTGTTTGGGTTAAATTATAGATGGGCTATGTACAGGTGCAGTGATCTGTGAGCTGCTCTGACAGCTGGTGCTTAAAGCTAGTGAGGGAGATAAGTGTTTCCAGTTTCAGAGATTTTTGTAATTCGTTCCAGTCATTGGCAGCAGAGAACTGGAAGGAGAGACGACCAAAGGAGGAGTTGGCTTTAGGGGTGACCAGAGAGATATACCTGCTGGAGCGCGTGCTACAGGTGGGTGCTGCTATGGTGACCAGTGAGCGGAGATAAGGGGGGACTTTACCTAGCAGGGTCTTGTAGATGACCTGGAGCCAATGTGTTTGGCGACGATTATGAAGTGAAGGCCAGCCAACGAGAGCATACAGGTCGCAGTGGTGGGTTGTATATGGGGCTTTGGTGACAAAACGGATGGCACTGTGATAGACTGCATCCAGCTTGTTGAGTAGGGTATTGGAGGCTATTTTGTAAATGACATCGCCGAAGTCGAGGATTGGTAGGATGGTCAGTTTTACGAGGGTATGTTTGGCAGCATGAGTGAAGGATGCTTTGTTGCGAAATAGGAAGCCAATTCTAGATTTCACTTTGGATTGGAGATGATTGATGTGAGTCTGGAAGGAGAGTTTACAGTCTAACCGATCTATAAATTACATCACCGTAATCTAGCATGGGTAGGATGGTCATCTGAATCAGGGTTAGTTTGGCAGCTGGGGTGAACGAGGAGCGATTACGACAGAGGAAACTAAGTCTATATTGAACCTTAGCCTGCAGCTTTGATATGTGCTGAAAGAAGGACAGTGCATCGTCTAACCATACTTCCAAGTACTTGTATGAGGTGACTACCTCAAGCTCTAAACCTCAGAGGTAGTAATCACACCGATGGGGAGAGGGGCATTCTTCTTACCAAACCACATTACCTTTGTTTTGGAGGTGTTCTGGACAAGGTTAAGGGTAGATTAAGCTTGTTGGACACTAAGAAAGCTTTGTTGTAGAGCATTTAACATAAAATCCAGGGAGGGGCCAGCTGAGTATAAGACTGTATCATCTACATATAAATAGATGAGAGTGCTTCCTACTGCCTGAGCTATGATGTTGATGTAAATTGAGAAGAGCGTGGAGCCTAGGATCGAGCCTTGGGGTACTCCCTTGGTGATAGGCAGTGGCTGAGACAGTAGATGTTCTGACTTTATACACTGCACTCTTTGAGAGAGGTAGTTAGCAAACCAGGCCAAAGACCCCTCAGAGACACCAATCCTCTATTGCTGGCCCACAAGAATGGAATGGTCTACCATATCAAAAGCCAATAAAGTCAATAAAAATAGCAGCACAACACTGCTTAGACTCAAGGTTACCTGGGACTGCTAAACTATTCTAACAGGTTACCTGGGACTGCTACACTATTCTAACAGGTTACCTGGGACTGCTAACAAACAAGATGGAGCCGATAGAGATGGCAGCTTCGTTCAAGTCCTTAGGAAACAGTGTTGTATTTCGTTTTTTTATGTATTATTTCTTACATCCCAGAAAACCTTAAGTGTTATTACTGTCACGACTTCCGCCGAAGTCGGTGCCTCTCCTTGTTCGGGCGGTGTTCGGCGGTCGGTGTCGTCGGCCTTCTAGCCATCATCGATCTACTTTTCATTTTCCATTTGTTTTGTCTTGTCTTCCCACACACCTGGTTTCAATTCCATCATTACATGTTGTGTATTTAACCCTCTGTTCCCCCCATGTCCTTGTCCGGAATTCTTTATTGTAAGTGCTTGTGCACGTTATGTCTGGTGTGCTACGGGTTTTGTACCCATTGATTTATTGTTCTGTTTCCGGTGGTTTTTATTATTAAAATGCGCCGTTGTAAACACACATTTTTTTCTCTCCTGCACCTGACTTCTCTGCCGCCAGTGCTCACCCCTTACAGAATTCCGGACCAAACTTATGGAGTCAACAGGATTCGTCTCTCCCTTACCCAGGAATGCGATGGGACGGCTGCGAACTGCCAGGGGTTCATGTTGCAGCTAGACTTATACCTGGCAACCGTCCACCCGGCTCCTTCGGGCCGTGAGAGGGTGTCCGCCCTCGTCTCGTGCCTCACCAGGAAAGCCCTGGAGTGCAATGCCATGTGGACCACCCGCCCGAGGGTAGAGCGGCGGGTGAGCGCCTCTTCCATCTGAGGCAGGAGACGAGGAGCGCCCAGGAGTTCTCCCTGGAGATTCGGACCCTGGCTGCCGCCGCGGGATGGAACGACATGGACGTCCGTCGGGAGTTGGCCTGCAGAGACACCACCTTCACATTCGACCAGCTGGTGGACCTGTCACTGAATCCCTGCATCAGGGTTACATTCGGTCCTCCACTTCACCCGTCAAGTTTATTTTTTGTGAAGAAGAAGGAGGGAGGTTTGCGCCCGTGTATTGACTATCGAGGCCTTAATCAGATCACTGTGAGGTACAGTTACCCGCTACCGCTAATCACCACGGCGATTGAGTCAATGCACGGGGCGCGTTCTTCACCAAACTTGATCTCAGGAGCGCTTACAACCTGGTGCGTATCCGGGAGGGAGACGAGTTAAAGATGGCGTTCAGTACGAACTCAGGGCATTATGAGTACCTCGTCATGCCGTACGGGTTGATGAATGCTCCATCAGTCTTCCAATCCTTTGTTGACGAGATTTTCAGGGACCTGCACGGGCAGGGTGTAGTGGTGTATATTGATGACATTCTGATATACTCCGCCACACGCGCCGAGCATGTGTCCCTGGTGCGCAAGGTGCTTGGTCGACTGTTGGAGCATGACCTGTACGTCAAGGCTGAGTTTTGTCTGTTCTTCCAGCAGGCCGTCTCCTTCCTAGGGTATCGCATTTCCACCTCAGGGGTGAAGATGTGACCGCATTTCAGCCGTGCGTAATTGGACGACTCCAACCACAGTAAAGGAGGTGCAGTGGTTTCTAGGGCTTGCCAATTACTACCGGAGGTTTATCCGGGGTTTTGGTCAGGTAGCGGCTCCCATTACCTCACTGCTGAAGGGGGGACCGGTACGTTTGCAGTGGTCGGCTGAGGCGGACAGGGCTTTTTGTCACCTGAGGGCTCTGTTTACCTCGGCTCCTGTGCTGGCCCATCCGGATCCCTCTTTGGCGTTCATAGTGGAGGTGGACCCGTCCGAGGCTGAGATAAGAGCTGTGCTCTCTCGAGGAAGCTCAGCCCGGGCGGAGCAAAACTATGACGTGGGGGACTGGGAGCTGTTGGCTGTCGTCAAGGCTCTAAAGGCGTGGAGACATTGGCTTTAGTGGGCTAAACACCCTTTTCTCATCTGGACTGACCACCGCAATCTGGAGTACATCCGGGCGGCGAGGAGACTGAACCCTCGCCAGGCTAGGTGGGCCATGTTTTTCACCCGTTTTGAGTTCACCCTTTCTTACAGACCAGGTTCCCAGAACGTGAAGGCAGACGCACTGTCCCGGATGTATGACACAGAGGAGCGGCCCATGGATCCCACCCCCATACTCCCGGCCGCCTGCCTTGTGGCACCGGTAGTGTGGGAGCTGGATGCGGACATTGAGCAGGCGTTACGTACAGAGCCCGCTCCACTCCAGTGTCCCGCTGGGAATCTGTACGTACCGTCTGCTGTCCGTGACTGGTTGATCTATTGGGCCCACGCATCACCCTCCTCTGGTCATCCAGGCATCGGTCGGACGGTGCGCTGTCTGACTGGGAAGGTACTTTTCAGATTCAGGAAAGTCTTATTCGTCTTTGTAATGCTGGTAATGCTGGTGAGATACCGCCGCTCCGATATCCAAAAGTTCTTCCCGTTTGTACGTAATAACACAAAAATGTTTTGCTTAGCAGCTAGAAGCACGGCTGCCCTATCTGTCAGTGTCATTTTACTGAGGCCAGTTGGACGAATTGCCAAATTCTCTAAAACGATGTTGGAGGCAGCTTATGGTAGAGAAATGATTTTTTTTTTAATTCCCTGACAAGTATTCTGGTGGACATTCCTGCAGTCAGCATGCCAATTGCACAGTCCCTCAAAACATGAGACATCTGTGGCATTGTGCACATTTTAGTGTGGCCTTTTATTGTCCCCAGCACAAGGTGCACCTGTGTAATGATCATGCTGTTTAATCAGCTTCTTGATATACCACACCTGTCAGGTGGATGGATTATCTTGGCGAAGGAGAAATGCTCACTAACAGGGATGTAAGCAAATTAGTGCACAAAAATTAAAAGAAATCAGTTTTTTGCGCATATGATTTTTTTTTTTTTCAGCTCATGAAACATGGGACCAACACTTTACATGTTGCGTTTATATTTCTGTTCAGTGTAGCTTTATTTGGTCTCCAATTACTCTTTCTCTATCGCCTCCCTCCTTTTCTCTCTTCCTCCCTCCTCCCTTTCCTCCTCTCTCCTCCCCATTCTCTCTCTCTTCCGCCCTCCTCCCTTTCCTCCTCTCTCCTCCCCATTCTCTCTCTCTTCCGCCCTCCTCCCTTTCCTCCTCTCTCCTCCCCATTCTCTCTCTCTTCCGCCCTCCTCTCCTTCCACCTCTCTCCTCCCCATTCTCTCTCTTCCTCCCTCCTCCCTTTCCTCCTCTCTCCTCCCCATTCTCTCTCTCTTCCTCCCTCCTCCCTTTCCTCCTCTCTCCTCCCCATTCTCTCTCTTCCTCCCTCCTCCCTTTCCTCCTCTCTCCTCCCCATTCTCTCTCTTCCTCCCTCCTCCCTTTCCTCCTCTCTCCTCCCCATTCTCTCTCTCTTCCGCCCTCCTCTCCTTTCCTCCTCTCTCCTCCCCATTCTCTCTCTCTTCTGCCCTCCTCTCCTTCCTCTTGCAGACGCTGCATGCCTCTGAGTGCGTGCAGAGGTCTCAGTTCAACCCCCGGAATGTCGCATCATCATCATCAGCTTCTCCTAGCTCCCTCATAGCGTGTCTATATCTATCTTTAGGACTATAAACACTGCGAACAGAACCCGGTATAACTGATAACCGTTACCTGAGGGCGCTACCGAACCCCGTGGTCCCCCCCCCCTTCCTGCCAAGGAAGCACATCACCTCTGCGTCTAGTCTCTCTGCGCCCCCGCTGCTGAGCGAGATCAATCAGACAGACAGAGCGGATCTTCAAGGGGGACAATATTCATCATCATGATCAATATCAACATCTGGACCAAGCGATAACGGAATCAGCTCTGTCGCTTTAGTAGATCCTCTGCTTTTCAGGCGCGTTAATGGGATTCTGCCTCCGTCTCTGTGTCCTTGAGCTCGGCCTGTACAGTGAGTCAGTGGTGTGTAGGCTATGCGTGTTTGTGTGTGCGTATGTGCATCTGTGTGTGTGTGCGTATGAATACATATGTGTGTACATGTATGTTCATATCTGTGTGTACGTGTGTGCATATATGTGTGTGTGTGTGTGTGTTTGTGTGCATATCTGTGTGTGTGTGTGTGTGCGTGCGTGCGCATGTGTGTGTGTGTGTGTGCATATCTTTGCGTGTGTGTGTGTGTGTGTGTGTGTGTGTGTGTGTGTGTGTGTGTGTGTGTGTGTGTGTGTGTGTGTGTGTGTGTGTGTGCGTGTGTGTGTGTGTGTGTGCATATCTGTGCGCGCGCGTGTGTGTGTGTGTGTGTGTGTGTGTGTGTGTGTGTGTGTGTGTGTGTGTGTGTGTGTGTGTGCATATCTGTGTGTGTGTGTGTGTGTGTGTGTGTGTGTGTGTGTGTGTGTGTGTGTGTGTGTGTGTGTGTGTGTGTGTGTGTGTGTGTGTGTGTGTGTGGTATGATATAGGTATGATGCCTGATGATGAAAGGAGAGAGAGATGTTTAATAGGAGGTCAGTTCTGTAATGTGTTTTATTTACCTCTGTGATCATGTTATCTGGTAGGCTGGTGCTTCTGTCAGTGTGTTTGTGTGTATCTGATCAGAGAGAGAGACAGATGGACATGCCAGAGATATAGAGGAAGGAAGTGTCACACAGTAGACTACATAACAGCTATACTAAGTGAACAAAACAATAGCAACAACTTTGCTTTCCATGACAGGTGAAAAGCTATGATCCCTTAATGATATCAACTGTTAAAATCCACTTCGTTCCGTGTAGATGAATGGGAGGAGGTTAAAGAAAGATTTTTTAAACCTTGAGACAATTGAGACTTGGATTGTGTATGTGGGTCAAGAACTGCAATGCTGCTGGGTTTTTCACACTCAACAGTTTCCTGTGTGTATCAAGAATGGTCCACCACCCAAAGGACATCCAGTCAACTTGACACAACTGTGGGAAGCATTGGAGTCGACGTGGGCCAGAACCCCTGTGGAATGCTTTCCACACCTTGTACAGTCCAGGCCCCGACAAATTGAGGCTGTTTTAAGGGTAAAAATTACGTGCAACTCAATATTAGGAAGGTGTTCTTAATGTTTTGTACACTCAGTATAAATCAGTAATATATCTCAGCTATATATTTATATACCAGCTGTATGTATATCAGTAACATATCTCAGCTATATATTTATATACCAGCTGTATGTGTATCAGCTATATATTTATATACCAGCTGTATGTATATCAGCTATATATTTATATACCAGCTGTATGTATATCAGCTATATATTTATATACCAGCTGTATGTATATCAGTAATATATACAGTGCCAGTCAAAGGTTTCGAGACACCTACTCATTCCAGGGTTTTTCTTAATTTTCTTACTATTTTCTACATTGTAGAATAATAGTGAAGACATCAAAACTAGGAAATAACACATATGGAATCATGTAGTACCCAAAAAAAGTCTTAAACAAGTCAAAATATATTTGAGATTTGAGATTCTTCAAAGTAGCCACCATTTGCCTTGATGACAACTTTGCACACTCTTGGCATTCTCTCAACCAGCTTCACCTGGAATGCTTTTCCAAAAGTCTTGAAGGAGTTCACACATATGCTGAGCACTTGTTGGCTGCTTTTCCTTCACTCTGCGGTCCAACTCATCCCAAACCATATCAATTGGGTTGAGGTCGGGTGAATGTGGAGGCCAGATCATCTGATGCAGCACTCCATCACTCGCATTGGTCAAATAGCCCTTACACAGTCTGGGTCATTGTCCTATTGAAAACAAAAGATAGTCCCACTAAGCGCAAACCAGATGGGATGGTGTATTACTGCAGAATGCTGTGGTAGCCATGCTGGTTAAGTGTGCCTTGAATTCTAAATAAATCACAGACAGTGTCCCCACTGTTGACTAATACTGTATATCAGCTATATATTTATATACCAGCTGTATCCATATCAGTTTATCAATTATATGTACAGTACCAGTCAAAAGTTTGGACACACCTACTCATTCAAGGGATTATCTTTATTTTTTACTATTTTCTACATTGTAGAATAATAGTGAAGACATCAAAACTATGAAATAACACATATGGAATCATGAAGTAACCAAAAAAGTCCAAATATATTGAAAATGTTTGATTATTCAAAGTAGCCAACCTTTGCCTTGATGACAGCTTTTGACTGGTATATCGTATTGTACATTATTGTTATATATATATATATATTGTATATCAGCTATACGTATATCAGTCATATATGTATATACCAGATATATAGTGCATTCAGAAAGTATTCAGACCCCCTTGACAAAGCAAAAACAGTTTTTAGAAATTTTAGCAAATGTATAAAAAATACAAATCTGAAATATCACATCTGTATTTGGGGAGTTTCTCCCATTCTTCTCTGCAGATCCTCTCAAGCTCTGTCAGATTGGATGGGGACTCCGTGCTCCGGGCTCTGGCTGGGCCAATCAAGGACATTCAGAGACTCGTCCCGAAGCCACTGCTGCATTGTCTTGGCTTTGTTCTTAGGGTCGTACACTATACAGCTGGTGCACTATAGCTAAGGAAGTCTCAAGATTTTGTCCGCCTGAGGTAGAGTATCTCATGATAAGCTGTAGACCACACTATCTAATTTTATGCAGGGAAACTTAAATCAGCTTTACCTAATTTCTATCAGCATGTTAAATGTGCAACCAAAGGGAAAACAATTCAAGACAATCTTTACTCCACACACAGAGACGCGTACAAAGCTTTCCCTCACCCTCCATTTGGCAAATCTGACCATAATTCTATCCTCCTGATTCCTGTTTACAACCAAAAATTAAAGCAGGAAACACCAGTAACTCGGTCTGTAAAAAAGTGGTCAGATGAAGCAGATGCTAAACTACAGGACTGTTTTGCTACCACAGACTGGAATATGTTCCGGGATTCTTCCGATGGCATTGAGGAATACACCACATCAGTCACTGGCTTCATCAATAAGTGCATCGATGACGTCGTCCCCACAGTGACCTGGTGGTACACAGTGACCTGGTGGTACATACCCCAACCAGAAGCCATGGATTACAGGCAACATCCGCACGGAGCTAAAGGGTAGAGCTGCTGCTTTCACGGAGCAGGACTCTAACCCAGAAGCTTAGAAGAAATTCTGCTATGCCCTCCGACGAACCATCAAACAGGCAAAGCGTCAAGAGAGGACTAAGATTGAATCGTACTACATTGGCTATTACAGACTACAAAGGGAAGCACAGCCGAGAGCTGCACATTGTCACGAGCCTACCAGACGAGCTAAATAACTTCTATGCTCGCTTCGAGGCAAGTAAAACTGAAACATGCATGAGAGCATATGCTGCTCCGGAAGACTGTGTGATCACGCTCTCAGCAGCCGATATGAGTAAGACCTTTAAACAGGTCAACATCCACAAGGCCACAGGGCCAGACAGATTACCAGGACGTGTACTCCGAGCATGTGCTGACCAACTGGCAAGTGTCTTCACTGACATTTTCAACCTCTCCTTGTCTGAGTCTGTAATACCAACATGTTTCAAGCAGACCACCATAGTCCTTGCCCAAGAACGCTAAGGTAACCTGCCTAAATGATTACCGCCCGTAGCACTCACGTCTGTAGCCATGAAATGCTTTGAAAGGCTGGTCATGGCTCACATCAACACCATTATCCCAGAAACCTTAGACCCACTCCAATTTTCATACCACACCAACAGATCTACAGATGATGCAATCTCTATTGCACTCCACACTGCCCTTTCAGACCTGGACAAAAGGAACACCTATGTGAGAATGCTATTCATTAACTACAGCTCAGCGTGCAAAACCATAGCACCCTCAAAGCTCATCACTAAGCTAAGGACCCTGGGACTAAACACCTCCCTCTGCAACTGGATCCTGGACTTCCTGACGGGCCGCCCCATCGAGAGCATCCTGACTGGTTGCATCACTGCCTGGTATGGCAACTGCTCGGCCTTCAACCGCAAGGCACTACAGAGGGTAGTGCGAACAGCCCAGTACATTGCCGTGGCCAAGCTTCCTGCCATCCAGGACCTCTATACCAGGTGGTATCAGAGGAAAGCCCTAAAAATCCTCAAAGACTCCAGCCACCCTAGTCATAGACTGTTCTCTCTGCTACAGCACGGCAAGTGGTACCGGAGTGCCAAGTCTAGGTCCAAGAAGCTTCTAAACAGCTTCTACCCCCAAGCCATAAGACTGCTGAACATCTAATCAAAGTGCTACCCAGACTATTTGCATTGCCTCTGTACCGGTACCCCCTGTATATAGCCTCCACATTGACTCTGTACCGGTACCTCCTGTATATAGCCTCCACATTGACTCTGTACCGGTACCCCCTGTATATAGCCTCCACATTGACTCTGTACCGGTACCCCCTGTATATAGTCTCCACATTGACTCTGTACCGGTACCCCCTGTATATATCCTCCACATTGAGTCTGTACCGGTACCCCTGTATATAGCCTCCACATTGACTCTGTACCGTAACACCCTGTATATAGCCTCCACATTGACTCTGTACCGTAACACCCTGTATATAGCCTCCACATTGACTCTGTACTGGTACCCCCTGTATATAGTCTCCACATTGACTCTGTACTGTAACACCCTGTATATAGCCTCCACATTGAGTCTGTACCGGTACCCCCTGTATATAGTCTCCACATTGACTCTGTACCGGTACTGCCTGTATATAACCTCGTTATTGTTATTAGCTGCTGTTGAATTATTTGTTATTCTTATCTCTTACTTTTTAATACAAATGTTTTTTTTGTGTGTTTTCTTAAATCTGCATTGTTGGTTAAGGGCTTGTAAGTAAGCATTTCACTGTAAGGTCTACACTTGTTGTATTCGGCGCATGTGACAAATTAAATTTGATTTGATTTGACAAACTCCAAGCGGGCTGTCATGTGCCTTTTTACTGAGGAGTGGCTTCTGTCTGGCCACTCTACCATAAAGGCCTGTTTGGTGGAGTGCTGCAGAGATGGTTGTCCTTCTGGAAGGTTCTCCCATCTCCACAGAGGAACTCTAGAGCTCTGTTAGAGAGACCATCGGGTTCTTGGTCACCTCCCTGACCAAGGCCCTTCTCCCCCGATTGCTCAGTTTGGCCGGGCGGCCAGCTCTAGGAAGAGTCTTGGTGGTTCCAAACTTCTTCCATTTAAGAATGATGGAAGCCACCAGTGGTGGAAAAAGTACCCAATTGTCATAATTGAATAAAAGTAAAGATACCTTAAAAGAAAATGACTCAAGTAAAAGTGAAAGTCACCCAGTAAAATATTACTTGAGTAAAAGTCAAAAAGTATTTGCTTTTAAATACACTTAAGTATTAAAAGTAAATGCAATTGAAAAAATGTACTGAACATCAAAAGTAAAAGTATAAATAATTCAATATTTCTTATATTAAGCAAACCAGACATACAAATGTTTTTGTTTTTGTAATTGACGTATAGCCTGGGGCACGATCCAACACTAAGATATAATTTACAAACGAAGCATGTACTTAGTGAGTCATCCAGATCAGAGGCAGTACGTATGACCAAGGATGTTCTCTTGATAAGTGCGTGAATTGGACCAATTTCCTGTCTTGCTAAGCATTCACAATGTAACAAGTACTTTTGGCTGTCAGGGAAAATGTATGGAGTAAAAAGTACCTTGTTTTCCTCAGGAATGTAGTGAACTAAAAGTAAAAGTTGTCAAAAATATCAATAGTATAGTAAAGTACAGATACCCCCAAAAATGACTTAAGTAGTACTTTCAAGTATTTTATACAACTGGAGGTCACTGTGTTCCTGGGGACCTTCAATGCTGCAGAATATTTTTGGTACCCTTCCACAGATCTGTCAACTGTGGGACCTTAGGTGTGTGCCTTTCCAAATCACGTCCAATCAATTGAATTTATCCCAGGTGGACTCCAATCAAGTTGTAGAAAAATCTCAAGGATGATCAGTGGAAACATGAGGCACCTGAGCTCAATTTTGAGTCTCATAGCAAACGGTCTGAATACTTATGTAAATAAGGTGTTTCTGTTTTAGTTTTTTGTAAATGTGCAAACATTTTTTACATTTACATTTTAGTCATTTAGCAGACGCTCTTATCCAGAGCGACTTACAGTAGTGAATGCATACATTTCAATTCATTTCATACATTTTTTTTTTCTCGTACTGGCCCCCCATGGGAATCAAACCCACAACCCTGGCATTGCAAACACCATTGCAAACACCATGCTCTACCAACTGAGCCACAGGGAAGGATAGTTATGGGGTATATGCGTATAGGCTACTGAAAAACGTTCTAATATTACATACAAGCCGACTCATTATGGGTTATTGAGTCATTATGGGGTATTGAGTCATTATGGGTTATTGAGTCATTATGAGGTATTGTGTCATTATGGGGTATTGTGTCATTATGGGGTATTGTGTCGTTATGGGGTATTGTGTAGTTATGGGGTATTGTGTCGTTATGGGGTATTGTGTAGTTATGGGGTATTGTGTCGTTATGAGGTATTGTGAAGTTATGGGGTATTGTGTCATTATGGGTTATTGAGTCATTATGGGGTATTGTGTCGTTATGGGGTATTGAGTCATTATGGGGTATGGAGTCATTATGGGGTATTGAGTCATTATGGAGTATTGAGTCATCATGGGGTATTGTGTCATTATGGGTTATTGAGTCATTATGGGATATTGAGTCATTATGGGGTATTGAGTCATTATGGGGTATTGAGTCATTATGGGTTATTGTGTCATTATGGGGTATTGAGTCATTATGGGTTATTGAGTCATTATGGGGTATTGTGTCATTATGGGGTATTGTGTCATTATGGTTTATTGTGTTATTATGTTATTATGAGGTATTGAGTCATTATGGGGTATTGAGTCATTATAGGGTATTGAGTCATTATGGGGTATTGTGTCATTATGGGGTATTGAGTCATTATGGGGTATTGTGTCATTATGGTTTATTATGTTATTATGTTATTATGAGGTATTGAGTCATTATGGGGTATTGAGTCATTATGGGGTATTGAGTCATTATGGGGTATTGAGTCATCATGGGTTATTGAGTCATTATGGGTTATTGAGTCATTATGGGGTATTGAGTCATTGTGGGGTATTGAGTCACTATGGGGTATTGTGTCATTATGGGGTATTGAGTCATTATGAGGTATTGAGTCATTATGGGTTATTGAGTAGTGAGTCATTATGGGTTATTGAGTAGTGAGTCATTATGGGTTATTGAGTAGTGAGTCATTATGGGTTATTGAGTAGTGAGTCATTATGGGGTATTGAGTCATTATGGGGTATTGAGTCATTATGGGGTATTGAGTCATTATGGGTTATTGTGTCATTATGGGGTATTGAGTCATTATGGGGTATTGAGTCATTATGGGTTATTGAGTAGTGAGTCATTATGGGTTATTGAGTCATTATGGGGTATTGAGTCATTATGGGTTATTGAGTCATTATGGGGTATTGAGTCATTATGGGGTATTGAGTCATTATGCGGTATTGAGTAGTGAGTCATTATGGGTTATTGACTCATTATGAGGTATTGAGTTATTATGGGTAATTGAGTCATTATGGGATATTGAGTCATTATGGGGTATTGTGTCATTATGGGGTATTGAGTCATTATGGGGTATTGAGTCATTATGGGGTATTGAGTCATTATGGGTTATTGTGTCATTATGGGGTATTGTGTCATTATGGGTTATTGAGTATTGAGTCATTATGGGGTATTGTGTCGTTATGGGGTATTGTGTCGTTATGGGGTATTGTGTCGTTATGGGGTATTGTGTCGTTATGGGGTATTGTGTGTAGATTGATGAGGACATTGTTTTATTGAATCCATTTTAGAATAGGGTTAGGGTAAGGCTGTAACGTAAGAAAGTGTAGAAAAAGTGAAGTGGTCTGAATACTTTCCGAATTCACTGTATGTTGTAAATAAATGGGCAACATATCAATGTCTATATAGGCCACCAAACAGAAACAACCTGGGTAGTATTTAAAACACAGGACCATTCCAGAAACATCTTCTAGCCCCTAGCTTCTAGCTAGACCTTATCCCCCTAACTAGCCTATAGCAGCCAGAGATTTCTAGATCTCAGAGGATAAAGTGAGCTATAAATATGACCATGCTACAGGTCAACCATAGTGTGGACGTGTGTCATCTGTTGTTGCTCTGAAATGTAGATTCACCTCCTGAATGGTATACAACCACCCCACTACATGGAAAGGCCAAAGGAGTAGGACATCTTGGCATTAAAAGCATAGTCCGTTTTTATACGTTGACGTGCGTATAGGCTACTGAAAAACGTTCTAATATTGCATATAAGCCGACTAAATAGGACAGGACCCAGCCAGGGAGGGAGAGAAGCCCAGATTCAGGACAAGGCAGGGGTGACCCTGTAGATGCCAGTCTGAAAGTAGGGCTACAGGAGTACAGCTGGCCTCAGCCAGGACACAGAGAGGGAGACGTGGAGGAGACTGAGAGAATGAGGGAGGAAAGAGCTACAAACCAGAATAAGGTAGATGGAGAGAAATGGGAATGGTTAAATGGAATATAAAGATGGTGAGAAAGGGGAATGGTTAAATGGAATATAAAGATGGTGAGAAAGGGGAATGGTTAAATGGAATATAAAGCTAAACTAGAACAAGTTCATGAATAAAGTGAACTCGTTCTGAAGATTGGAGTGGCTCAGGTGACCAAGGTCTTCATTTTGATTGGCTGTTGCATAAAACAATTGACATCAAGTTGCAGGTGTGTTGCTAGTTGTAGAGATGAGTTCTTCTAATTCTCTCTCTTTCTTTCTTTCTTTCTTTCTTTCTTTCTTTCTTTCCAGGTTCCTGTCTGCTCTATCACTAGTCCTTCTCTCTATCCCTCCACCCCTTCATAAGCGAGGGAAGAGCGAAGAGTGGAGTCGCCAAGGACACAGGCAGAAACGCTGGAGTCACCCCTCCTCATCCCTCTGATTGGGAGAACGCTGGAGTCACCCCTCCTCATCCCTCTGATTGGGAGAACGCTGGAGTCACCCCTCCTCATCCCTCTGATTGGGAGAACGCTGGAGTCACCCCTCCTCATCCCTCGGTGGAATCACCCCTCCTCATCCCTCTGATTGGGAGAACGCTGGAGTCACCCCTCCTCATCCCTCAGATTGGGAGAACGCTGGAGTCACCCCTCCTCATCCCTCGGATTGGGAGAACGCTGGAGTCACCCCTCCTCATCCCTCTGATTGGGAGAACACTGGAGTCACCCCTCCTCATCCCTCGGATTGGGAGAACGCTGGAGTCAGCCCTCCTCATCCCTCGGATTGGGATAACAAAATACTAGAAGAAGAAGTGAGTCAGCGGTTTCTGAGATGTTGCTGACTGGTCCCTGGTTAAAACCCTGACCCCTCACCCCTGACCCTACTGGTTAGCTAATGAAGTCTGTGTTTAAGACTTGTTTCTAAGGACTCTTGAAAGAAGAAGGAAGGACCAGCGCTTGGTGACAGGCTGGTATAAAAAAGCAGAAACACTCGCTCTGCTCTAAGAGAGAGAGAGAGAGGGAGAGAGAGAGAGGGAGAGAGAGCAAGTCTGGACTCGTGTGTTCCAGATGAGTGAGTGAAACCTCTCCAGAGAAGGGAAATAGAGACCACAGAGAGAGAAGAGGACCAAACCAGGCTGTCAGAATGTCTACCACTGCCACCATGGGAGAGATGGCTAACAGTGCTGTTGAGTTCTACCCTAAAGGCCGGAGCCGTGGTGGAGGTGGGAAGGAGGAGGGTAACAACGCTGCAGGGGGAGATTTTGGGGTGACGGTGGAGGAGCTCAGGGATCTGATGGAGCTCCGGGGAGGGGAGGCCATCCAGAAGATACAGGAGGCGTACGGAGACTCAGAGGGCCTGGCCACTAAACTGCTCACCAACACTATTGACGGTAAGGTGGTAGGGAGGGTATGTGTGTCTGTGTGTGTTTGTGTGTTGTTTGGCCTGTGGGATTGATCTCAGGCAAGCTGACAGTATCAGATGATCAACACTGAACAACCTTACTCTAGCAGAACACCATGGACAGACACACACACACACACACACTCTCTGTCAGTCAATTTCATTGATTTGAGTATTTCAGGCAGAGGCCGATCCTACCTGTCGAATCTGGTCCAACTACAAGCATATTTGTCCTGTCGAATCAGGTCCAACTACAAGCATATTTGTCCAGAGGCCAACAGGCCGTCTCTGAATAGCAGTACAGAAAATGTGGATTTTAGGATATTCACATTAAAATCTGTTGGATGGAAATCTAGCTAGTGAGAGAGTTGGTAAAAGAGTTTGTGAATTAGTCCGCGAGATACCCAGTGAAAATAGCCCTTTAAATTGTTCGGTAGAGGTAAACTTCCAAGAGATTGTTTGTCCAACAGTTTGAAGAGTTGATACACTGAAGAACTAACGTCTCTTTACCACAGCACCCGGGAACAGGAGTCTTCTCACCATGGGAACTGTAATACCAATACATAATTACACACATACTCACTACTGCAGTTTTGACACCATTACAGAGATCTAAGAGAAAGAAAGGGGGAGGACTGAGAGAGAAAAAGACAGGAGAGAGAGAGAGAGAGCGAGAGAGAGAGAGAGGGAGGGAGGAAGTAAAGAGAGGGAGAGATAGTGGGAGGGAGAGAGGGGGAGGAGTGCTAGAATAGCTTGCCGCATTGTCAAGGACATATCAAGGGGAGATTGAGAGAGAAAGGGAGAAACAGAAAGGGGGAGTGCAGTGGAGGGAGGAAGGTAGAAAGAGGGTGTGTGAGGAAGAGAGGCAGAAATAAATGGGGTAAAAAGAGAGGGAAGAAGGGAGGGACAGAATATGTACACAGTAATGATCACTCAACAAATTATTGTTCAACTCCTCTCTCTCTCTCTCTCTCATATGTGATTTTGGTAGTTTCATTACACCTATCTTACATCCAGAGTATTGGAACAGATATTTACAGTCCCTTTGGAAAGTATTCAGACCACTTGACTTTTTCCACATTTTGTTACGTTACAGCCTTATTCTAAAATGGATTACATTGTTTTTTTTCCCCTTATCAATCTACACAGAAAACCTTATAATGACAAAGAAAACACTTTTTTTTTTACATTTTTGCAAATGTATTAAAAATGAGAAAAAAAAATGAAATATTACATTTACATAAATATTCAGACCCTTTACTCAGTACATTGTTGAAGAACCTTTGGCAGCAATTACAGCCTTGAGTCTTCTTAGGTATGACGCTACAAGCTTGGCACACCTGTATTGGCACACCTGTATTTGGGGAGTTTCTCGTTGGATGGGGAGCCACGCTGCACAGCTATTTTCAGGTCCCGCCAGAGATGTTAGGTCGGGTTCAAGTCCGGGCTCTGGCTGGGCCACTGAAGGACATTAAGGATCTCTCTGTACTTCGCTCCGTTCATATTCCCCTCAATCCTGACTAATCTCCCAGTCCCTGCTGCTGAAAAACATCCCAACAGCATGATGCTGTCACCAGAATGCTTCACAGTAGGGATGGTGCAAGACACAACGCTTGGCATTCAGGCAAAAGAGTTCAATCTTCGTTTCATCAGACCATAAAATCTTGTTCCTCATGGTCTGATAGTCCTTTAGGTGCCTTTTGGCAAACTCCAAGTGAGCTTTCATGTGTCTTTTACTGAGGAGTGGCTTCTGTCTGGCCACTCTACCATAAAGGCCTGATTGGTGGAGTGCTGCAGAGATGGTTGTCCTTCTGGAAGGTCAGAGTGACCATCGGGTTCTTGGTCACCTCCCTGACCAAGTCCCTTCTCCCCCGATTGCTCAGTTTGGACAGACGGTTAGCTCTAGGAAGAGTCAAACTTCTTACATTCAGTAATGATGGAGGTCACTGTGTTCTTGGGGCCCTTCAATGCTGCATCATTTTTTTGGAACCCTTCCACAGATCTGTGCCTCGACACAATCCTGTCTTGGGACCTCTACGGACAATTCCTTCATCCTCATGACTTGGTTTTTTGCTCTGACATGCACTGTCAACTGTGGGACCTTGTATAGACAGGTGTGTGCCTTTCCAAATCATGTCCAATTAATTGAATTTACCACAGGTGGACTCCAATCAAGTTGTAGAAACATCTCAAGGATGATCAATGGAAACAGGATGCACCTGAGCTCAATTTAGAGTCTCATAGCAAAGGGTCTGAATATTTTTGTAAATAAGGTATTTCAGATTTAAAAAATGAATACATTTGTTAACATTTCTAAAGACCTGTTTTCGCATTGACATTATGAGGTATTGTCTGTTGATGAGGAAAATAAATAATTTAATCCATTTTAGAATAAGGCTGTAACGTAACTAAATGTTGAAAGAGGGAAGGGGTCTGAATACTTTACTAATGCTCTGTACGTTTCATGTATTTGCAATACGTATTTTAATTACTTCTGAGTATTTTGTATGTTGTATTACACTGGCCTGAACTACATTCCAGTGTATTTTGTAACAAGATTATCTCGACAGCTGTAATTTGTATTTAATTTTTTTTAACTAAAATACATTTCTATACCATATCTTTAACAGTGGTTCACAATTTTGTGGCCCCCTTTCATCCTGCATTGGTATCAGAAGTCTGATGGCATTATGGTGTGATGAGAGAGTACCAGGAGACTGATGGTTCTATGGTGTGATGAGAGAGTACCAGGAGACTGATGGTTCTATGGTGTGATGAGAGAGTACCAGGAGACTGATGGTCCTATGGTGTGATGAGAGAGTACCAGGAGACTGATGGTTCTATGGTGTGATGAGAGAGTACCAGGAGACTGATGGTTCTATGGTGTGATGAGAGAGTACCAGGAGACTGATGGTTCTATGGTGTGATGAACCAGGAGACTGATGGTTCTATGGTGTGATGAGAGAGTACCAGGAGACTGATGGACCTATGGTGTGATGAGAGAGTACCAGGAGACTGATGGTTCTATGGTGTGATGAACCAGGAGACTGATGGTTCTATGGTGTGATGAGAGAGTACCAGGAGACTGATGGTCCTATGGTGTGATGAACCAGGAGACTGATGGTACTATGGTGTGATGAGAGAGTACCAGGAGACTGATGGTTCTATGGTGTGATGAACCAGGAGACTGATGGTCCTATGGTGTGATGAGAGAGTACCAGGAGACTGATGGTTCTATGGTGTGATGAGAGAGTACCAGGAGACTGATGGTTCTATGGTGTGATGAGAGAGTACCAGGAGACTGATGGTTCTATGGTGTGACGAGAGAGTACCAGGAGACTGATGGTTCTATGGTGTGATGAGAGAGTACCAGGAGACTGATGGTTCTATGGTGTGATGAGAGAGTACCAGGAGACTGATGGCATTATGGTGTGATGAGAGAGTACCAGGAGACTGATGGTTCTATGGTGTGATGAGAGAGTACCAGGAGACTGATGGTTCTATGGTGTGATGAGAGAGTACCAGGAGACTGATGGTTCTATGGTGTGACGAGAGAGTACCAGGAGACTGATGGTTCTATGGTGTGATGAGAGAGTACCAGGAGACTGATGGTTCTATGGTGTGATGAACCAGGAGACTGATGGTACTATGGTGTGATGAGAGAGTACCAGGAGACTGATGGCACTACGATGTGATGAGAGTATCTGCTAAATTAACTAAATGTATATGTGTAGGATCAGTCAAAAGTTTGGATATACCTACTCATTCCAAGGTTTTTCTTTTTTTTATATACTATTTTCTACATTGTAGAATAACAGTGAACACATCAAAACTATGAAGTTTCATGTAGTAACCAAAAAAGTTTTAAACAAATCAAAATATATTTAATTTTTCAGATTCTTCAATGTAACCACCCTTTGCCTTGATGACAGCTTTGCACACTCTTGAAGAAAAACCCTAGAATGAGTAGGTGTGTCCAAACTTTTGACTGGTACTTAACATATGTGTGTGTGTGTGTGTGTGTGTGTGTGTGTGTGTGTGTGTGTGTGTGTGTGTGTGTGTGTGTGTTGCAGGTCTGTCAGGTGACCAGGCGGACCTGGATCGTCGTAGCAAGTCATTCGGTCAGAACTTCATCCCTCCTAAACAACCCAAGACCTTCCTGGAGCTGGTCTGGGAAGCTCTTCAAGTATGTTGAATGATTTATTGATATTCATGTTTTGATATACACTGTATATATACTGATATATTGATATATACAGGTCAAATAATGGAAACACTTGAGTAAATGATTAGATAGAAAGTGTACTGAAAGCAGATGCTTCCACACAGGTGTGGTTCCTGAGTTCATTAAGAAATTAACATCCCATCATGCTTAGGATCATGTAGAAAAATGCTGAGCAGGCCATTATTTTCTCCATTATTTTGGCTACTATGGCTATACCCCCATAGAATGACAATGCCCCCCCATCCGCAGGGTGACTGAATTGTTAGATGTTAAAGGTGCAATATGCAGAAACAGCTCCTCCATTTCCTGGTTGCTAAAATGTGACTCACCGCCTGGATTCGGGACTTATGTAGCAACATTTGAAATTGTGTTTTTTACATTGGATTAAAGTAGAGACTCTGAGCTACAAAATGGTAAATCATGCACTGCATTTGAGGAACAATGGGAAAGTAATTCTGCTTTTGACAAAATTACCTTTGAATGTGTTGGTACCTACTGGAGAGCTCTTCTTTGTCTCCACCCATTCAGCATCGTTCACACCCTCTTAAGCTTTAGCCCCACCCATCTCGTTTCGCTCTCGGAGCGTTCAGAGCGCACACTTGACGCTTTGGCCGATGATTTGTTTACCTCAGGATAACATGAAAACAGCCTAACCAGCTCTGCTGGCAACAATTACGTGACACTTTTCTGAAGACATTTACTGACACCGGCCATATTCAACGGGTGTTGTACACACGTCACGTAACGTTAGCTAACGAGCCAGCCAGCTAACGTTAGCTAGCTAGCTAACAGTACACTTTAGCTTGAAATGAAACCACTTTCTGTCAAAATTAGAAACATGTAATATCTGAAAATGTAGCTAGCTAACGCAAGACTATCTTACCTGTATACATCATCATGCATGATAGACACATCTCCCTGTCAGGAATGCCATACCATCAATGCCCTTAATTTGAAGATGTAATCCGGAGACAGGTGTTTCCTCCATCTCTTTAGCTATCAGACTCTAATTCCACTGATTTCAAAACTTGATCCTCCAGAAAGTAGAGAGCAACACTTATGCAGCTTCACTACTGAATACATTTTTTTAAAAGCAGAGTTTGACAGGATTATCAATACAGACTGACGAGCTCAAATAAACAGAAGCGTTCTATATGGCAGACCAATCCGAACTCATCTCTCGGCTTGTCCAGCCCACTCATTATCTCAGCCAATCGAGGCTAGCAGGAAGGTTGCAGCCTACTTTTTCTGTGCCTAAACCAACAAGACTTGTAATTTAACAATTGTATTAGTATTTACAGATGGCATACAAGTTTGTCATTAAGGCACATGAAAGTTCACATGATCGAGAAGGTATTTCTGATTAAAAAAACATTTTTTACGTTCAAACGGCTCTCCTGTGAATTCGTGACTTGTGACATACGCCTAGTTTCCTGAATCGGGTCACAAATTCTAATAGTTCGCCTAATTCTAATAGTTCGCCAAAACAAGCAGTCAGAGTGTAGAGAATCATTGTACCATCTAAACCGCTGTGAAATTATTTTCCATAACCAAAAATATTTTATTTTCAGTTGTTTGAAGCTGTTTGAAGAGGGTGAACAAAACTGAAAGTAAAAGACAGAAAAACAAAACTTAAGAACTGGAAGCATAGAAATAGCGCACATAGAACAGATCTAATGCTTTTTAGACTTGCTTTCAATGAGAATGACACATAGATAACTCACATTTCTGTGTGAATTTGGTTAGGTCTCCAAAAAAAGTTACATATTGCAGCTTTAACTAACCTTTATTTAACTAGGCAAGAAAGTTAAGAACAAATTATTACTTACAATGACAGCCTACCCCGGCCAACGTTGGGTCAATTGTGCGCCGCCCTATGGACTTCCCAATCACGACCGGATGTGATACAGCCTGGATTCGAACCAGGGACTGTAGTGACACCTCTTGCACTGAGATGCAGTGCCTTAGACCGCTGCGCAACTCGGGAGCCCATATGCCATGGCCGTCTCAGTCACCAGATCTCAACCCAATTGAACACTTATGGGAGATTCTGGAGGAGTACCACCACTAACAAAAGACCAGATTATGGAATTTCTCCTGGAAGAATGGTTTCGCATCCCTCCAAGAGAGTTCTACACATTTGTAGAATCAATGCCAACGTGCATCGAAGCTGGTGGCTACTTTATTCCTTTATTTGTTTCCTTTATTATGGCAGTTACATGTAGATTGGTATATAGATTGATTGATTGATTGATATATATATATATATATATATATATATATATATATATATTCATTGATATATTGATATATAGATTGATTGATTGATATATATATATATATATATTCATTGATATATTGATATATAGATTGATTGATTGATATATATATTCATTGATATATTGATATAGATTGATTGATTGATAAATATATATTCATTGATATATAGAATGATTGATTGATTGATATATATATTCATTGATATATTGATATATAGATTGATTAATATATATATATATATTGATATATTGATATATTGATTGATTGATATATATATATATTCATTGATATATAGATTGATTGATATATATATATATATATATTCATTGATATATTGATATATAGATTGATTGATTGATATATATATATATATATATATATTCATTGATATATTGATATATAGATTGATTGATTGATATATATATTCATTGATATATTGATATATAGATTGATTGATTGATTGATATATATATTCATTGATATATTGATATATAGAATGATTGATTGATTGATTGATATATATATATATATATTCATTGATATATTGATATATAGATTGATTGATATATATATGTATATATTGATATATTGATTGATTGATTGATTGATTGATTGATTGATTGATATATATATTCATTGATATATTGATATATAGATTGATTGATTGATATATATATTCATTGATATATTGATATATAGATTGATATATTGATTGATTGATTGATTGATTGATTGATTGATTGCTTTACAGGACGTCACTCTTATCATCCTGGAGGTGGCGGCTATCATCTCCCTGGGCCTGTCCTTCTACCAACCCCCAGGAGATGACACTGAGGGTACGACCTGGGATCGATGTCTGTCTGGATGGCTGCCTGGTTGGCTGACAGACAGACACACTCCCCTCCGTATTTTTTTTGGACAGTGAAGCTAAAACCGCTCTATACTCCAGCATTTTGGATTTGAGATAAAAATGTTTCATATGAGGCGACAGTACAGAATGTCACCTTTTATTTGAGGGTATTTTCATGTATCTAGTCCCCCCATTTGAAGGTGTCATCAGTATTTGGACAGATTCACTTATAGTGTATTAATTAAAGTATTGATCTTTTGTTCCCATATTCCACCCAATGATTACATCAAGCTTGTGACTCTACAAACTTGTTGGATGCATTTACAGTTTATTTTGGTTGTGTTTCGGATTGTGTTGTATCCAATAGAAATGAGTGGTAAATAATGAATTGTGTCATTTTGGAGTCACTTTTATGGTGCTATGTTCGGCTGGCGCTAAGGAGGCGCAAGTGTTAAACGCACATTAGTTTGCAATTATGTAATGTAAAAACTGGTGCACTGGCATTTTCCAGCCCTAACGCCAGGTTCGGGAATGTACCTGTCTGTGAGGGATGGCAATATTTGAGGCTTGTCCTTAAAAACAAGCAGAAAAGTGATAATTTCATGCAGCGCCAATGGGACGTTTTAAATCCCACAAAAAGCAGGTCTTAATAACGGTAACACAGTTGATAATGGCGTGGATTTTGAAAGCGGAAGCAGGTGTGCAGGTGAATCTCGTATTTAGTTAAATTTAAGCAAAGCCTTCACTCTCATTTATCAAGGCTGGTTTAGCAACATCGCGTTGCTGCGTCGTTTTATCCTGGCCATTAGCCAAATTGCCTATGAATAAAGGCCTATTAAATGGTCTACTGAGAGTGCTTTGAAATATTTTTGAGGTTTTAAATTTGATTTATTTAGCTTTTTTTCATTATTCACATACCTGCATTTCGCTTGTTCAAGTAGGCAATCCATCCTCATTATCAAAGATCGCCCCTCGTCCGATTACCAAAAACACTGCTCCAAACTATTCAGTCATATTTCTTTGAGAATCTGTGTCGCACATAGGCAACGATACAGTTGACAGGAGCATATAGTGTTTTGTGAAGACGTGTGAATGTTCTTAGTAAATTACATTTAAGCCTACCTGTGCACAGGGTGTCATGGAACGAGAGAAGAGTTTTATGATATCATGCTTCTGACCCAATCCTATTTAGAAATATTGATTGTTTTTTCATTTTATTTGGATTTAAATCCAAAGTTGTTATTAAGATTCACCATCCAAGGGTTTATGGTGAGAACATACTACATTTACATTTTAGTCATTTAGCAGACGCTCTTATCCAGAGCGACTTACAGTAGTGAATGCATACATTTCATACATACATTATTTTTTTTTTTCCTGTACTGGTCCCCCGTGGGAATCGAACCCACAACCCTGGTGTTGCAAACACCATGCTCTACCAACTGAGCCACCGGGAAGGCCCTGTGGCTCAGAGGGAAGGCCCTGTGGCTTGAATGCAATTCAATTTCGTCTGCTATTTCTGGAGAAGTGCAAATACGATCTGTAAGATGGTTCGATGATGTTTATAAAACATTATATTTGCGAGCATTATAACGGTGAGTGGACATTACCCCTTTCTCTGTATAATGGATCTTTATCCAGCTCCTGTAAAAAGTTGGGATGTGTGTAAAACCATCCATAGTCTAAGTTGCCTTGTTTGTATTATATGCCCACGGGGAGCAATTATGGTGCCTGCAGCTGTATTTAGACATTTAGCCTATTTAAAACCATTTGTTGCTTAGTTTTTATTAGAATTTCATTGGAATTATACAGTGTCTTTTTGGACCTTCTCAATAGCCTATTGAATTTAATGTTGCTTATTGACTACTTTTGGCATGTTCACAGACTGCAATTTACAGTAGGCCTGACCCCTATGCTATAGCCTATATTTAACAATGTACTTCCATATTGAAGCAATGCAATTACAACAATGTGGACTGCAAACGTGTTCAAAATATTTAGCAAATACTGAATGCTGCAGGCTATTTAACGAACACCCCCAAACCTATAACGCGACAGCAGCGCAAAGACCATTTAATTAAGTTTATTAAAATAGAGCCAATGTGGTAAATACGAATATAACATTTTTAAAAAGGCTCCTACATTAACGTGAATGCTACTATTATTATGGATAATCATGAATGAATCCCGAATAATAGGGACAAATATCATAACCCCAAGACATGCTAACCTCTCACCATTACAATAACAGGGGAGATTAGCATTTTATATCATACCCCCAAGACATGCTAACCTCTCACCATTACAATAACAGGGGAGATTAGCATTTTATATCATACCCCCAAGACATGCTAACCTCTCACCATTACAATAACAGGGGAGGTTAGCATTTTATATCATAACCCCAAGACATGCTAACCTCTCACCATTACAATAACAGGGGAGGTTAGCATTTTATATCATACCCCCAAGACATGCTAACCTCTCACCATTACAATAACAGGGGAGGTTAGCATTTTATATCATACCCCCAAGACATGCTAACCTCTCACTATTACCAATAACAGTGGATGTTATTCATGATTATCTGTAATAAATGGTAGCATTCACATTAATGTAGAAGTGTTTAGAAAGATATTCTATTCTTATTTGCAATTAAAGTGACTTCAAAATGACACAATACATTATTTATCATTACTATCTATTGGGAACAAAATAATCAGAAACAAACAAAAATAACAGAAAATGTTTGATGTAGTCATTGTGTGCTATGAATATGGGACCAAAATACAAAAATTGACTACTTCAATACATTATATGTGAATTTGTCCAAATACTTTGAGAATGTTTGCCATAACAGGAAAATAATCCTGCAGGAACAGGATACGTGAATTTGTATCTGGATCATAATTAATGGACATTTTTGTAGAGGTTGATACAAGGAAAAATCAAGTCTGAAATTTCAAAGTGGAAGTTAAACTTCAGAAGCCTTTTTGCACTTCAAATACACGTTTTTAATTTACTGCATTGCAGGAAAGGTGTCTTACAACAAGATCCTACATCTGTATGACACCTTCAAATGGGTGTCACGTCTGTCGAAAGGAGTAACGGACCAAAGTGCAGTGTGTGTAGTTCCACATTTTATTTACTCTGTGAAACTCATGCAATACATCAAAATAACTGAATAGACAAAAACAACAAACCGTGATGCAGAGAACAAACACTGCTCAAAAATAAATCACCCACAAAACTTAGGAAGAAAAACCCCTACTTAAATATGATCTCCAATTAGAGACAACGAGGACCAGCTGCCTCCAATTGGAGATCAGCCCAAACAAGCCAACATAGAAATACAAAAACTAGAACCTAAGACCATAGAAATAGAAAACATAGAAAAACACAAAACCCCCCTGTCACGCCCTGACCTACTCTACCATAGAAAATAACATCTTACTATGGTCAGGACGTGACAATGGGGGGATTAGACACATAAAGTGCTTTCATTTCTAAATGGTAAAACAGATATGTAGGAAAATTAAAATTAAAGATGACTTTCTGTACTCTTGCTTCATATAAAACATTTGATCTCAAATCCAAAATGCTGGAGTAAAGAGCCAAATTAAACATTTGATCTCAAATCCAAAATACTGGAGTAAAGAGCCAAATTAAACATTTGATCTCAAATCCAAAATACTGGAGTAAAGAGCCAAATTAAACATTTGATCTCAAATCCAAAATACTGGAGTAAAGAGCCAAATTAAACATTTGATCTCAAATCCAAGATGCTGGAGTATACTAAAATTGATTAAATTGTTTTTTTTCTTCAATCTACACACAGTACCCAATAATGACAAAGCAAAAACAGTTTTTTTTTGGCAGCGATTACAGCCTTGAGTCTTCTTGGGTATGACGTTTGGCACACCTGTATTTTTGGAGGTTCTCCCATTCTTCTCTGCAGATCCTCTCATTCTCTGTCAGCTTGGATGGGGAGCGTTGCTGCACAGCTATTTTCAGGTCTTACCAGAGATGTTTGATCGGGTTCAAGTCCGGGATCTGGCTGGGCCACTCAAGGACATTCGGAGACTTGTCCCGAAGCCACTCCTGCGTTGACTTGGCTGTGTGCTTAGGGTTGTTGTCCTGATGGAAGGTGAACCTTCGCCCCAGTCTGAGGTCCTTCATCAACGATCTCTCTGTACTTTGCTCCGTTCATCTTTGCCTCAATCCTGACTAGTCTCCCAGTCACTGCCACTGAAAACATCCCCACCACATGATGCTGCCACCACCATGCTTCACCGTAGGGATGGTGCCAGGTTTCCTCCAGACGTGACGCTTGGCATTCAGGCCAAAGAGTTCAATCTTTGTTTTATCAGAGCAGAGAATCTTGTTTCTCATGGTCTGAGAGTCTTTGGTGTCTTTTGGCAAACTCCAAGCGGGCTGTCATGTGCCTTTTACTGAGGAGTGGCTTTCGTCCTGCCACTCTACTGTGGGACCTTATATAGACAGGTGTGTGCCTTTCCAAATCATGTCCAATCAATTGAATTTACCACTGGTGGACTCCAGTCAAGTTGTAGAAACCTCTCAAGGATGATCAATGGAAACAGGATGCACCTGACCTCAATTTCGAGTCTCATAGCAAAAAGTATGAATACTTATGTACATAATGTATTTCTGTTTTTATATCTTTAATACATTTGCAAACATTTCTAAAAAACAATTTTTGCTTTGTCATTTTGGAATTAGGCTGTAACCTAACAAAATGTGGAAAAAGTCAAGGGGTGTGAATACTTCCTGAAGGCACTGTAGATGGATAACAGTGTGTTTCTCCCCAGCGTGTGGTAAAAAAAGTCAAGGGGTGTGAATACTTCCTGAAGGCCCTGTAGATGGATAACAGTATGTTTCTCCCCAGCGTGCGGTAACGTGTCTGGAGGGGCAGAGGATGAGGGCGAGGCTGAAGCCGGGTGGATTGAGGGCGCCGCCATCTTGCTGTCCGTCGTCTGTGTGGTCCTGGTGACGGCCTTCAATGATTGGTCTAAAGAGAAACAGTTCCGTGGGCTTCAGAGCAGGATAGAACAGGAGCAGCGCTTCGCCGTCGTACGGAAAGGAAACGTGATCCAGATACCTGTAGCTGACATGGTGGTGGGGGACATGGCTCAGGTTAAATACGGTAGGTAACCAGGACAATTTTTATTTTTAATTGTACCTTTATTTATACAGGTTTTCCTCATTGAGATAACATCTCTTTTCCAAGAGAGACCTGGTCCAATAGCAGCAGGGGAACAACGTTTCAGACAAAACAACTTACAAACACTAACACAACTATAAACACACATACACTAACACACCATTAAACACAACTATAAACACACACACACTAACACAACATTAAACACAACTATAAACACACACACACTAACACACCATTAAACACAACTATAAACACACACACACTAACACAACATTAAACACAACTATAAACACACATACACTAACACACCATTAAACACAACTATAAACACACATACACTAACACAACATTAAACACAACTATAAACACACATACACTAACACACCATTAAACACAACTATAAACACACACACACTAACACAACATTAAACACAACTATAAACACACATACACTAACACAACATAAAACACAACTATAAACACACATACACTAACACACCATTAAACACAACTATAAACACACACACACTAACACAACATTAAACACAACTATAAACACACATACAATACAACAAAAACATTTTACGTTAAAAACACGAAAGACTTGACTGAAAAACAGCTGTCCTAAAGACAATTACACTCTTCTATAATATATACATCGATGACGTGTTTAAACTCCACCAACGAAACTAGATCATCACATTTTAAAATGTTCAGGAGAGAATTCCAGGACCACGGAGCTGAGTAACTAAAACTATTTCTACCATGACCTGTTCTAATTTTAGGGGATACTGTTAGAAGCGAATCAGAATGGGACCGTAATTGATATTTATTTACATTTACATTTTAGCAGACACTCTTATCCAGAGCGACTTACAGTAGTGAATGCATACATTTCATACATTTTTTTCTCCGTACTGGTCCCCCGTGGGAATCGAACCCACAACCCTGGCATAGCAAACACCATGCTCTACCAACTGAGCTACACAGGACTAAAACTGAACTGAGATAAAATGGCATTTTAGCCAATTTGGCCTTCTAAATCAGTATATACCAGTGTTTAAGCCTACGCAATGTCAATGGCGACCAGCCAACAGCGCTGTAGAGATCACAATGGTGTGTTAGACGTTTCTGATTTGTAATGAACCTGAGGGCTGCATGATACACTGAATCAAGTGCTCTCAGGGTAGTGGCTGAGGCCTGCATATATATAACATCACTAAAATCTAAAACCGCCAGTAATGTACATCGTACCAGCTCCTCCCTGGCCTCCAGAGAAAAACAAGCCTTATGCCGGTAATAAAATCCTAGTTTCAGCTTGAGCTTCCTTATCAAGTTCTCTAGAGGCACAGTGAAGCTCAGCTTACCATCAACCCACACACCCAAATATTTATACACTTTAAGTTGCTCTATAGTATGTCCAGCCAATGTAGCAATGACATGATTAGTAACATGCCTGGCATTTGAAAATACCATGCATTTTGTTTTATCCGAATTTAGAACCAGCTTTAAATCATACAGATTCTGTTGTATGATGTTAAATGCTCTTTGGGCATTTTCAAAAGCTAAAGATAAACTACTACCACTTGAATAAAGAACAGTATCATCTGCATAATAATGAACATCCGCTGTTTCAATCAGATCCCCAATGTTGTTGATATACAAAATGAACAACAGTGGGTCCAAAATAGAACCTTGCGGAACACCTGAGCACACCTCTATGGACTCAGATTTACAACTGTCAAGTGTCAGTGTCCAGCGGGTAGGACGGAGTCAGGCGCAGGACACAGAACTGTGTAAAAACGTACTTTACTCGAATAAATCACAAACTAATTCCATACAGGGAAAATATTCCAGCTCGACACAAAAGAGCGACCACTTTACAATGAACAAACACACACCAAACCATGTGGGAACCAGAGGGTTAAATAGGGAATAAATTATAATGTAATGGAAACCAGGTGTGTACAATCAAGACAAAACAAATGGACAAAGAAACGTAGATCGGTGGCGGCTAGAAAGCTGGTGACGTCGACCGCCGAACAAGGAGAGGCACCAACTTCGGCGGAAGTTGTGACAACAACCATCCGCCATTGCACATTGTGTACGATTTGATAGGTAATTTATAAAACAATCTAGATCATGACCAGTAATTCCACAACATTTTAACCTTTGCACTAACACAGCATGGTCCACGGTGTCAAAAGCCTTCGACAAATCAATAAAGACAGACACACAATGTAACACAACTAACAATGATACATTTTACATTTTAGTCATTTAGCAGACGCTCTTATCCAGAGCGACTTACATTTCATACATTTTTTTTCTGGGCTGGCCCCCCATGGGAATCGAACCCACAACCCTGGCGTTGCAAACACCATGCTCTACCAACTGAGCTACAGGGAAGGCCAGGACAAACTCAGCAAGAAAGGAAACGTCCTCTCACTGTCAACTGCGTTTATGTTCAGCAAATTTAACATATGTAAATATTTGTATGAACATAACAAGATTCAACAACTGAGACATAAACTGAACAAGTTCCACAGTCAAATGACTAACAGAAATTGAATAATGTGTCCCTGAACAAAGGGGGGGGGGTCAAAATCAAAAGTAACAGTCAGTATTTGGTGTGGCCACCAGCTGCATTAAGTACTGCAGTGCATCTCCTCCTCATGGACTGCATCAGATTTGCCAGTTCTTGCTGTGAGATGTTACCCCACTCTTCCACCAAGGCACCTGCAAGTTCCCGGACATTTCTGGAGGGAATGGCCCTCACCCCCGGTGAGACAAAACCGCGACATGTCAGTGAAGAGCACTTTTTGCCAGTCCTGTCTGGTCCAACAATGATGGGTTTGTGCCCATAGGCGACGTTGTTGCCGGTAATGTCTGGTGAGGACCTGCCTTACAACAGGCCTACAAGCCCTCAGTCCAGCCTCTCTCAGCCTATTGTGGACAGTCTGAGCCCTGATGGAGGGATTGTGCGTTCCTGGTGTAACTCGGGCAGTTGTTGTTGCCATCCTGTACCTGTCCCGCAGGTGTGATGTTCGGATGTACCGATCCTGTGCAGGTGTTGTTGCACGTGATCTGCCACTGAGAAGACGATCAGCTGTCCGTCCTGTCTCCCTGTAGCACCATCTTAGGTGTTTCACAGTACGGACATTGCAATTTATTGCCCTAGCCACATCTGCAGTCCTCATGCCTCCTTGCAGCATGCCTAAGGCACGTTCACGCAGATGAGCTGGGACCCTGGGCATCTTTCTTTTGGTGTTTTTCAGAGTCAGTAGAAAGGCCTCTTTAGTGTCCTAAGTTTTCATAAATGTGACTGTCACGATTGTCGTAGGGTAAAGTGGACCAAAACGCAGCAGGAATATGTGCACTCATCTTCTTTTTATTGAGGACAAAGAAGGTAAACCAAAACAAACACGTACACAAAAAAACACAACGACGAATTACAGGCCAGTAAGGCAACAAAGCTATACCCAGCACAATCTCCCACAAAAACCCCATGAAAACAAACTCCTAATTATAGGACCTTCAATCAGAAGCAACGATAACCAGCTGCTTCCAATTGAAGGTCCAACCCCAATAAACTAAACATAGAAATAGACTAGACAGAACATAGAAATACACTAACATAAAACAGTGCCCAAAAACCCCGGAATACATAAATCAAACACCCCTCTACATAGACACACACACCCCGAACCACATAAACCAACTACCCTCTGCCACGTCCTGACCAAACTACAATAACAAATAACCCCTATACTGGTCAGGACGTGACAGTGACCTTAATTGCCTACCATCTGTAAGCTGTTAGTGTCTTAACGACCGTTCCACAGGTTCATGTTCATTAATTGTTTATGGTTCATTGAAAAAGCATGAGAAACAGTGTTTAAACCCTTTACAATGAAGATCTGTGAAGTTATTTTGATTTTTACGAATAATCTTTGAACGACAGGATCCTGAAAAAGGGACGTTTCTTTTTTGGCTGAGTTTAGATAATACTGTAGGTAACCAGGAAAATGATCTGAAGGTAGATAATACTGTAGGTGACCAGGACAATAGTAGTATAATGTATGTATACTGTATATTGCACCTATAGGAGTACAGTTGAAGTCGGAAGTTTGCATACACCTTAGCCAAATACATTTAAACTCAGTATTTCACAATTCCTGACATTTAATCCTATTAAAAATTACCTGTCTTAGGTCAGTTAGGATCACCACTTTATTTTAAGAATGTGAAATGTCAGAATAATAGTTGAGAGAATGATTTATTTATTTCATCACATTCCCAGTTGGTCAGAAGTTTACATACACTCGATTAGTATTTGGTAGCATTGCCTTTAAAATGTTTAACTTGGGTCAAATGTTTCAGGTAGCCTTCCACAAGCATCCCACAATAAGTTGGGTGAATTTTGGCCCATTCCTCCTGACAGAGCTGGTGTAAATTAGTCAGGGTTGTAGGCCTCCTTGCTCGCACACACTTCTTCAGTTCTACCCACAAATGTTCTATAGATGCGGTCAGGGCTTTGTGACGGCCACTCCAATACCTTGACTTTGTTGTCCTTAAGCCATTTTGCCACAACTTTGGAAGTATGCTTGGGGTCATTGTACATTTGGAAGACCCATTTGTGACCAAGCTTTAACTTCCTGACTGATGTCTTCAGATGTTGCTTCAATATATCCACATAATTGTCCTACCTCATGATGATCTATTTTGTGAAGTGCACCAGTACCTCCTGCAGCAAAGCACCCCCACAACATGATGCTGCCACCCTCGTGCTTCATGGTTGGGATGGTGTTTTTCGGCTTGCAAGCCTCCACCTTTTCCCTCCAAACATAACGATGGTCATTAGGGCCAAACAGGTCTATTTTTGTTTCATCAGACCAGAGGACATTTCTCCAAAAAGTACGATCTTTGTCCCCACGTGCAGTTGCAAACCGTAGTCTGGCTTTTTTTATGGCCATTTTGGAGCAGTGGCTTCTTCCTTGCTGAGCGGCCTTTCAGGTTGTGTTGATATAGGACTCATTTTACTGTGGATATAGATACATTTGTACCTGTTTCCTCCAGCATCTTCACAAGGTCCTTTGCTGTTGTTCTGGGATTGATTTGCACTTTTCGCACCAAAGTATGTTGATCTCTAGGAGACAGAACGCGTCTCCTTCCTGAGCGGTATGACGGCTGCGTGGTCCCATGGTGTTTATACTTGCGTACTATTGTTTGTACAGATGAACGTGTTACCTTCAGGCATTTGGAAATTGCCCCCAAGGATGAACCAGACTTGTGGATGTCTACAATTTTTATTCTGAGGTCTTGGCTTATTTCTTTTGATTTTCCCATCATGTCAAGCAAAGAGGCACTGAGTTTGAAGGTAGGCCTTGAAATACATCCACAGGTACACCTCCAATGGACTCAAATTATGTCAATTAGCCTATCAGAAGCTTCTAAAGCCATGACATCATTTTCTGGAATTGTGATATAGTGAATTATAAGTGAAAGAATCTGTCTGTAAGCAATTGTTGGAAAAATGACTTGTGTCATGCAGAAAGTAGATGTCCTAACTGACTTGACAAAACTATAGTTTGTTAACAAGAAATTTGTGGAGTGGTTGAAAAACAAGTTTTAAATGACTCCAACTTAAGTGTATGTAAACTTCCGACTTCAACTGTATACTGTATATATTGTATCTGTACCTATATGTATAACGTTATGTACTGTATGTGTTGTATGCTTTCTATAGGGGACCTGTTGCCAGCGGATGGTATCCTGATCCAGGGAAATGACCTGAAGATAGATGAGAGTTCTCTGACTGGGGAATCAGACCACGTTGGGAAGACTGTGGACAAAGACCCTATGCTGCTCTCTGGTGGGTGTGTCTGTGTATTTCAACATTTTAATGTCACGTGCACAAGTACAGTAAAATGCCTTTCTTGCTAGCTCTAACCCCAACAATGCAGTAATAAATAGCAATGTAATACTAAAAATATCAAGGAAGAACAAAAAAACACATAAGAAATAATAATAAGAGATATGAAATACACCATGCATTAAGCATACTATATACAGGAAATATTTTAAAAGTCAGTTCCAATACCATATTAACAATGTGCAGGGATACTGGAGTGATGGAGGTAGATATGTATAGGGGGAAGGGGACAGGGATACTGGAGTGATGGAGGTAGATATGTATAGGGGTAAGGAGACAGGGATACTGGAGTGATGGAGGTAGATATGTATAGGGGGAAGGCAACAGGATATATAATAAACAGAGTAGCAGGTGTGTGTGTGTGTGTGTGTGTGTGTGTGTGTGTGTGTGTGTGTGTGTGTGTGTGTGTGTGTGTGTGTGTGTGTGTGTGTGTGTGTGTCTGTGGAGTCAGTATGCAGTGGCTTGCGAAAGTATTCACCCCCTTGGCATTTTTCCTATTTTGTTGCCCTACAACCTGGAATTAAAATTGATTATTGGGGGGTTTGTATCATTTGATTTAGAAAACATGCCTACCACTTTGAAGATGCAAACTATTTTTTATAATGAAACAAACAAGAAATAAGACAAAATAACAGAAACTTGAGCGTGCATAACTATTCACCCCCCCCCCCCCCCCCCCCCCCCCAAAAGTCAATACTTTGTAGGGCCACCTTATGCAGCAATTATAGCTGCAAGTCTCTTGGGGTATGTCCCTATAAGGTTGGCACATCTAGCCACTGGGATTTTTCCCATTCTTCAAGGCAAAACTGCTCCAGCTCCTTCAAGTTGGATGGGTTCTGCTGGTGTACAGCAATCTTTAAGTCATACCACAGATTCTCAATTGGATTGAGATCTGGACTTTGACTAGGCCATTCCAAGACATTTAAATGTTTCCCCATAAACCACTCGAGTGTTGCTTTAGCAGTATGCTTAGGGTCATTGTCCTGCTGGAAGGTGAACCTCCATCCCAGCTTAAATCTCTGGAAGACAAACAGGTTTCCCTCAAGAATTTCCCTGTATTTAGCGGCATCCATCATTCCTTCAATTCTGAGCAGTTTCCCATTCCCTGCCGATGAAAAACATCCCCACAGCATGATGCTGCCACCACGCTTCACTGGGGATGGTGTTCTCGGGATGATGAGAGGTGTTGGGTTTGTGCCAGACATAGCGTTTCCTTGATGGCCAAAAAGCTTAATTTTAGTCTCATCTGACTAGAGCTTCCATATGTTTGGAGAGTCTCCCACGTGCCTTTTGGCAAACACTAAAAATGTTTGCTTATTTTATTCTTTAAGCAATGGCTTTTTTTCTGGCCACTCTTCCGTAAAGCCCAGCTCTGTGGAGTGTACGGCTTAAAATGGTCCTATGGACAGATACTCCAATGTCCGCTGTGGAGCTTTGCAGCTCCTTCAGGGTTATCTTTGGTCTCTTTGTTGCCTCTCTGATTCTATGCCCTCCTTGCCTGGTCCGTGAGTTTTGGTGGGCGGCTCTCGCTTGGCAGGTTTGTTGTGGTGCCATATTCTTTCCATATTTTAATAATGGATTTAATGGTGCTCTGTGGGATGATCAACATTTCAGATATTTTTTTATAACCCAACCATGATCTGTACTTCACCACATCTTTGTCCCTGACCGGTTTGGAGAACTCCTTGGTCTTCATGGTGTCGCTTGCTTGGTTGGTGCCCCTTGCTTAGTGGTGTTAGACTCTGGGGCCTTTCAGAACAGATGTATATATACTGAGTTCACGTGACAGATCATGTGACACTTAGATTACACACAGGTGGACTTTATTTAACTAATTATGTGACTTCTGAAGGTAATTGGTTGCACCAGATCTTATTTAGGGGCTTCATAGCAAAGGGGGTGAATACATATGCACACACCACTTTTCCGTTTTAAATAGTTTTTAACATTTTTAAACAAGTAATTTTTTTCATTTCACTTCACCAATTTGGACTATTTTGTATATGTCCTTTACATTAAATCCAAATAAAAATACATTTAAATTACAGGTTGTAACGCAACAAAATAGGAAAAACGACAAGGGGGATGAATACTTTTGCAAGGCACTGTAAATGCATGTGCATATTATGTGTGAGTGAGCAAATGATGGAGTGAATGTTTGTGTGTGTGTTGGAGTGACAGTGTGTGTGTGTGAGTGTGTAGTGTCCCGTGAGTCTGCATAGAGACAGTGCAAAAACAAGAATAACATTCAGGTCAACTCAGATAATCCGTGTAGCCATTTTGTTAGCTTATTAGCAGTCTTATGTCTTGGCAGATATAAGCTTTTTAGGATCTTGTTGGTGTCAGACTAGATGCAATGGTACCGCTTGCCATGCGGTAGCAGAGAGAACAGTCATTGGCTTTGATGGCTGGACAATTACAGGGCCTTCCTTTCAAACTGCCTGGTATAGAGGTCCTGGATGGCAGGGAGATCATTTCTCTTCACACTGCCTGGTATAGAGGTCTTGGATGGCAGGAAGCTCGGCCCGAGTGATGTACTGGGCTGTCCGCACCACCCTCTGTGGCGCCATGCTATCGAGGGCGGTGTTATTGCCATACCAAGCAGTGATGCAGCCAGTCAAGATCCTGTCAATTGTACAGCTGTAGAACTTATTGAGAATTTAAGGGCCCATGCCAAACCTTTTCAACCTCCTGAGTGGGATGATGTCGCGCCTCCTTCATGACTGTATCAAGATGTCGCCAATAGACATGCTCGCCTGGTTCCTGGCTCCAAAGCAACGTTGCAGTATCTTTGTGTGTGTGTGTGTGTGTGTGTGTTATTTCCAGAAAGTTATTTTTTGCATTATTACTTACAGATGGAAATACCTTTTGGATATCAGAGCAGCGGTAACTCACCAGCATTTCGATGAGAAATGCGACTTTCCTAAATTGTATCCTTTGTTCGTACCCCCCCCCCCCCCCCCCCCCAAGGTGATTTCGCTTATACCAGGGGTTGCTCCAAGACGCGCGCCGGCAGAAAATAGTTATTCAGAGTGAACTTTAAGTCTGACTCAGGAGGCGTGCAAACCATCCACCACTTCCGAGTATATTACTCGCTAATGTGCAGTTCCTGGACAATAAAGTAGATGAGCTCAGAGCGAGGATCTCCTTCCAGAGAGACATAAGGTACAGTAACAGATTCTGCTTCATGGAATCATGGCTCTCTCCAGATATACTGTCCCCATCCATAAAGCCAGCTGGGTTCTCAGTACATTGCGTAGACAGGAATAAAGAACTCTCTGGGAAAAAGAAAGGAGGAGGTGTAAGTTTCATGATTAAGTACTCATGGTGTGATTGTGATAATGTACAGAAACACAAGTCCTTTAGTTCACCCGACCTAGAATACCTCACAATCAAATGCTTGACCATATTATAATTATATTGTATTGTAATACCTCCCAAGAGAATTCTCTTTGGTCATCGTCACAGCCGTGTATATTCCCCCTCAAGCCGATACCACAACAGCTCTCAAGGAAACGGGAAACCGTATATCCTGAGGCTGCATTTATTGTAGCTGGGGACTTCAATAAAGCAAATCTGAGGAAAATGCTGCCGAAGTTTTACCAACACATTACCTGCGCTACTCGTGCATCAAATACTCTCAACCATTGTTACTCCCCATTCCAGGACGGCTACAAGGCCCTCCCCCGCCATCCCTTCAGCAAATCAGATCACACCTCCATTTTGGTCCTCCCTTCCTATAGGCAGAAACTCAAACAGGAAGTACTCGTGGTAAGGACTGTTCAATGCTGGTCTGACCAATCCGAATCCATGCTTCAAGATTATTTTGATCAGGCGGACTGGGATATGTTCCAGGTTGCCTCTGAGAATAACATTGTCGTATACACTGACACCGTGGCGAGTTAATCAGGAAGTGCATAGGGGATATCAATCCCACCGTGACCATTAAAACCAATCCAAACCAAAAACTGTGGATAGATTTGTGAAAAAACTGAAAGCGCGAACCACCACTCTTAACCACGGCAAGGTGACTTGGAATAGAAACAGTCCAGTTATGCCTTCTGTAAGGGAATCAAACAGGCAAAACGTCAGTACAGAGACAAAGTGGAGTTGCAATGCAACGGCTCAGACACGAGATGTCTTGCTATCAGACAAGCTAAACTTCTTTGCCCACTTCAAGGAAAACCCAGTACCACCACCGCGGCAGAGGACTGTGACCTCTCGTTCTCCCGTGTCCGACATGAGTAAGACATTTAAGTAAGATGTTAACCCTCGCAAGGCTGCCGGCCCAGCCTGCCCAGCCGGCATCCCTTGCCTCACAGCATGCGCAGAAGAGCATGTGCAGACCAGCTGGCTGGAGTGTTTACGGAGATATTCAATCTCTCCCTATCCCATTCTGCTGTCCCCACTTGCTTCAAGATGTCCCCCATTGTTCCTGTACCAAAGAAAGCAAAGGTACCTGATCTAAATGACTATCGCTCGTGCTTTGAGAGGCTAGTTAAGGATCATATCACCTCCACCTTACCGGCCACCCTAGACCCACTGCAATTTGCATAGCACCCCAATAGATCCACAGCTGATGAAATCGCCATTGCACTGCACACTGCCCTATCCCATCTGGACAAGAGGAATACCTATGTGAGAATGCTGTTCATTGACTACAGCTCAGCATTCAACACCATAACACCCTCCAAGCTCATCATTAAGCTGGGGGTCTTGGGTCTGAAACCCGTCCTGTGCAACTGGGTCCTGGACTTCATGACAGGCTGCCCCCAGGTGGTGAAGGTAGGCAACAACACCTCCGCTACACTGATCCTCAACTCAATCGTCAAGTTTGCAGATGACACAACAGTGGTAGGCCTGATTTCCTACAACGACAAGTCAGCCTACAGGGAGGAGATGAGGGGCCCTGGCAGAGTGGTGCCAGGAAAATAACCTCTCCCTCAACGTCAACAAAGTGGAAAGGGCTGATCGTGGACTTCAGGAGACAGCAGAGGGAGCATGCCCCCCATCTATATCGATGGGGCCGCAGTGGAGAAGGTTTTAAAGCTTAAAATTCCCTCAGGGTACACATCATTGACAATCTGAAATGGTCCACCCACACAGACATTGTGGTGAAGAAGCCTCAACAAGGCCTCTTCAACCTTAGGAGGCTGAAGAAATGTGTCTTGGCCCTTAAGACCCTCACAAACTTTTACAGATACACCATTGAGAGCATCCTGTCCGGCTGTATCATCGCCTGGTACGGCAATTGCACTGTCCGCAACCGCAGGGCTCTCCAGAGGGTGGGGCGGTCTACGCAATGCATCACCGGGGTCACTGAATGTACATTAGCCAGTAGAATGGAGGGACGATCAGAGGTACTCCATCTTATTTTGAAGTGACTGTACATTAGTCAGCAGAATGGAGAGACGATCAGAGGTCAACCATCTTATTATCCAGTGACTGTACATTTGCCAGTAGAATGGAGGGACGATCAGAGGTACTCCATCTTATTATGAAGTGAATGTACATTAGCCAGTAGAATGGAGGGAGTATCAGAGGTCCTCCGTCGTATTATCATGTATGAATCATCCAGTACGACGCCATCTTAATGGGTGTGTTTGTGTTGGGGGGTGGGTATATGAACATGTGTTTGTTCTTTTTGCATGTTTGTATATCATTTTTAATGTCTGTGTGTGTGTTTCTCTCTATAGGTACACATGTGATGGAGGGTTCGGGCAGGATGCTGGTGACAGCTGTGGGGGTCAACTCTCAGACCGGCATCATCTTTACACTGCTGGGGGCCGGAGAGGGGGAGGAGGAAGAGGAGGAGGAGGATGACAAGAAGAAGAAAGGTAAGATGGAGTTAACAACTACATAGTATTTGCATTCATTTGTAGCAAACATTGATTGATTTAATGATTGATTAATTAATTGATTGATTATCTCTATCAGGGAAGCAGCCCGAAGTGGCGGTGGAGAACAACCAGAATAAAGGTAACCAATCACAGACAGGGTCAGGGGTTGAAGGTCAGGGATCAGGTTGGGCTTACTTCGAAACTCCTGTGTGTGTCCTCCAGCCAAGAAGCAGGACGAGGCTGTAGCCATGGAGATGCAGCCTCTGAAGAGTGCAGAGGGAGGAGAGGTGGAGGAGAAGAAGAGACCCAACACAACAAAGAAAGAGAAGAGTGTTCTACAGGGTAAACTCACCAAACTGGCTGTGCAGATTGGGAAAGCAGGTAGGATGTTCTCTAACTCTGTGGTTTATTCTGTTAGGCCATACACATTTAATTTACTGGTAGGACGTTCTTTAACTCTGTGTTTTATTCTGTTAGGCCATACACATTTAATTTACTGGTAGGACGTTCTTTAACTCTGTGTTTTATTCTGTTAGGCCATACACATTGAATTTACTGTGGTTTATTGTTAGGCCATACACATTCAATTTACTGTGCTTTATTCTGTTAGGCCATACACATTTAATTTACTGTGGTTTATTATGTTTGGCCATACAAATTTAATTTACTGGTAGGACGTTCTCTAACTCTGTGTTTTATTCTGTTAGGCCATACACATTTAATTTACTGTGGTTTATTATGTTTGGCCATACAAATTTAATTTACTGGTAGGATGTTCTCTAACTCTGTGTTTTATTCTGTTAGGCCATACACATTTAATTTACTGTGGTTTATTATGTTTGGCCATACAAATTTAATTTACTGGTAGGACGTTCTCTAACTCTGTGTTTTATTCTGTTAGGCCATACTCATTTAATTTACTGTGGTTTATTATGTTTGGCCATACAAATTTAATTTACTGGTAGGATGTTCTCTAACTCTGTGTTTTATTCTGTTAGGCCATACACATTTAATTTACTGTGGTTTATTATGTTTGGCCATACAAATTTAATTTACTGGTAGGACGTTCTCTAACTCTGTGGTTTATTCTGTTAGGCCATACACATTTAATTTACTGGTAGGACGTTCTTTAACTCTGTGTTTTATTCTGTTAGGCCATACACATTTAATTTACTGGTAGGACGTTCTTTAACTCTGTGTTTTATTCTGTTAGGCCATACACATTGAATTTACTGTGGTTTATTGTTAGGCCATACACATTCAATTTACTGTGCTTTATTCTGTTAGGCCATACACATTTAATTTACTGTGGTTTATTATGTTTGGCCATACAAATTTAATTTACTGGTAGGACGTTCTCTAACTCTGTGTTTTATTCTGTTAGGCCATACACATTTAATTTACTGTGGTTTATTATGTTTGGCCATACAAATTTAATTTACTGGTAGGATGTTCTCTAACTCTGTGTTTTATTCTGTTAGGCCATACACATTTAATTTACTGTGGTTTATTATGTTTGGCCATACAAATTTAATTTACTGGTAGGATGTTCTCTAACTCTGTGGTTTATTCTGTTAGGCCATACACATTTAATTTACTGGTAGGACGTTCTTTAACTCTGTGTTTTATTCTGTTAGGCCATACACATTTAATTTACTGGTAGGACGTTCTTTAACTCTGTGTTTTATTCTGTTAGGCCATACACATTGAATTTACTGTGGTTTATTGTTAGGCCATACACATTCAATTTACTGTGCTTTATTCTGTTAGGCCATACACATTTAATTTACTGTGGTTTATTATGTTTGGCCATACAAATTTAATTTACTGGTAGGACGTTCTCTAACTCTGTGTTTTATTCTGTTAGGCCATACACATTTAATTTACTGTGGTTTATTATGTTTGGCCATACAAATTTAATTTACTGGTAGGATGTTCTCTAACTCTGTGTTTTATTCTGTTAGGCCATACACATTTAATTTACTGTGGTTTATTATGTTTGGCCATACAAATTTAATTTACTGGTAGGACGTTCTCTAACTCTGTGTTTTATTCTGTTAGGCCATACTCATTTAATTTACTGTGGTTTATTATGTTTGGCCATACAAATTTAATTTACTGGTAGGATGTTCTCTAACTCTGTGTTTTATTCTGTTAGGCCATACACATTTAATTTACTGTGGTTTATTCTGTTTGGCCATACACATTTAATTTGTAACAGATGAGCTTCACTTTTCTCACTTTTTTTACCGACTTCTGCGGTGCTGTGTTCATATAGTGTCCACTCTCCCTGGATGATTTCCCATGCTGATGCGTGAGAATCAAAGACCAAACCGCCTCAGATCACCCCCTTTGGGTCTCTGATTGGACAGTGACACAAACACACACACTTGGGACCTGCGTGCACAGATATTTAATTTCTCTCGCGTGCCAGCATGGCTTTGGTCAGCCAAAATTCATACTATTTTTATGATCCAGGTTAAACAAATTCCTATTATTTACGTTATTTGCAAACAGTCGGTTAAATACGTTTTCTGACCTATTTGAATCAGTTAATACCCCGAAGCATCGTGTCACCAAACAACTGGTCAGAGATCAGGGCATTCATCAACAAAGACGCAGTGCAAACATGGTAGCGTTTTTGGACAACCAAAATTTAAGTCAAAATAAGTGATGACATTGAAGAATTTCAGATGTACGGGGATTTGTGATTCATAACTTACATTTTACCGGAAGCCTACTTCTTGTAGTAGAACAGACAGTCATCACCAAGGCGGAATGTGTTTGAAGTTCTCATGCACCACAGAGAACAGTCCGCATATCCTGCAAAATGCATTGCCATTGCATTGCACACACTTTGCACAGATCAGGAGCTCCACAATGACGTGGTCGACTGTCTCCGAGGTGGGGGCTTTTCCTGGCAGCCGGGTGATGCAATTGATGGAGAATGTGGTGAGTAACTGACTGTAAAGGCCTACTGGCCCCACATTTAGTAAAGATTTCTCTGTGACAATTTTTTGGTATAAGCGCTATACACATGGAATGGATTGATGCTTCTAATTGTGCATGTTATACACTGCTCAAAAAAATAAAGGGAACACTTAAACAACACAATGTAACTCCAAGTCAATCACACTTCTGTGAAATCAAACTGTCCACTTAGGAAGCAACACTGATTGACAATACATTTCACATGCTGTTGTGCAAATGGAATAGACAACAGGTGGAAATTATAGGCAATTAGCAAGACACCCCCAATAAAGGAGTGGTTCTGCAGGTGGGGAGCACAGATCACTTCTCAGTTCCTATGCTTCCTGGCTGATGTTTTGGTCACTTTTGAATGCTGGCGGTGCTTTCACTCTAGTGGTAGCATGAGACGGAGTCAACAACCCACACAAGTGGCTCAGGTAGTGCAGCTCATCCAGGATGGCACATCAATGCGAGCTGTGGCAAGAAGGTTTGCTGTGTCTGTCAGCGTAGTGTCCAGAGCATGGAGGCGCTACCAGGAGACAGGCCAGTACATCAGGAGACGTGGAGGAGGCCGTAGGAGGGCAACAACCCAGCAGCAGGACCGCTACCTCTGCCTTTTTGCAAGGAGGAGCAGGAGAAGCACTGCCAGAGCCCTGCAAAATGACCTCCAGCAGGCAACAAATGTGCATGTGTCTGCTCAAACGGTCAGAAACAGACTCCATGAGGGTGGTATGAGGGCCCGATGTCCACAGGTGGGGGTTGTGCTTACAGCCCAACACCGTGCAGGACGTTTGGCATTTGCCAGAGAACACCAAGATTGGCAAATTCGCCACTGGCGCCCTGTGCTCTTCACAGATGAAAGCAGGTTCACACTGAGCATGTGACAGATGTGACAGAGTCTGGAGACGCCGTGGAGAACGTTCTGCTGCCTGCAACATCCTCCAGCATGACCGGTTTGGCGGTGGGTCAGTCATGGTGTGGGGTGGCATTTCTTTGGGGGGCCGCACAGCCCTCCATGTGCTCGCTAGAGGTAGCCTGACTGCCATTAGGTACCGAGATGAGATCCTCAGACCCCTTGTGAGACCATATGCTGGTGCGGTTGGCCCTGGGTTCCTCCTAATGCAAGACAATGCTAGACCTCATGTGGCTGGAGTGTGTCAGCAGTTCCTGCAAGTGGAAGGCATTGATGCTATGGACTGGCCCGCCCGTTCCCCAGACCTGAATCCAATTGAGCACATCTGGGACATCATGTCTCGCTCAATCCACCAACGCCACGTTGCACCACAGACTGTCCAGGAGTTGGCGGATGCTTTAGTCCAGGTCTAGGAGGAGATCCCTCAGGAGACCATCCGCCACCTCATCAGGAGCATGCCCAGGTGTTGTAGGGAGGTCATACAGGCACGTGGAGGCCACACACACTACTGAGCCTCATTTTGACTTGTTTTAATGACATTACATCAAAGTTGGACCAGCCTGTAGTGTGGTTTTCCACTTTAATTTTGAGTGTGACTCCAAATCCAGACCTCCATGGGTTGATAAATTGGATTTCCATTGATTATTTTTGTGTGATTTTGTTGTCAGCACATTCAACTATGTAAAGAAAAAAGTATTTAATAAGATAATTTCTTTCATTCAGATCTAGGATGTGTTGTTTAAGTGTTCCCTTTATTTTTTTGAGCAGTATATAATGTTTATTCTGTAAATCAGTGGTTCCCAACCAGGGGAACTGGGACACTCGGGGTACTTGGCCTATCCACTGGGGGTACTAGGACCCCTGGGGGTACTTGGCCTATCCACTGGGGGTACTTGGCCTATCCACAGGGGGTACTTGGCCTATCCACTGGGGGTACTTGGCCTATCCACTGGTGGTACTTGGCCTATCCACTGGGGGTACTAGGACCCCTGGGGGTACCCGGCCTATCCACTGGTGGTACTTGGCCTATCCACTGGGGGTACTCGGCCTATCCACTGGGGGTACTAGGACCCCTGGGGGTACTCGGCCTATCCACTGGGGGTACTAGGACCCATGGGGGTACTTGGCCTATCCACTGGTGGTACTTGGCCTATCCACTGAGGGTACTAGGACCCCTGGGGGTACTTGGCCGATCCACTGGGGGTACTCGGCCTATCCACTGGGGGTACTCGGACCCCTGGGGGTACTCGGCCTATCCACTGGGGGTACTCGGCCTATCCACTGGGGGTACTAGGACCCCTGGGGGTACTTGGCCTATCCACTGGTGGTACTTGGCCTATCCACTGGGGGTACTAGGACCCCTGGGGGTACTTGGCCGATCCACTGGGGGTACTCGGCCTATCCACTGGGGGTACTCGGCCTATCCACTGGGGGTACTTGGCCTATCCACTGGGGGTACTCGGCCTATCCACTGGGGGTACTTAGTCTATCCACTGGGGGTACTCGGCCTATCCACTGGGGGTACTAGGACCCCTGGGGGTACTCGGCCTATCCACTGGGGGTACTCGGCCTATCCACTGGGGGTACTCGGCCTGTCCACTGGGGGTACTCGGCCTATCCACTGGGGGTACTCGGCCTATCCACTGGGGGTACTCGGCCTATCCACTGGGGGTACTCGGCCTATCCACTGGGGGTACTTGGCCTATCCACAGGGGGTACTTGGCCTATCCCCTGGGGGTACTCGACCTATCCCCTGGGGGTACTCGGCCTATCCACTGGGGGTACTCGGCCTATCCACTGGGGGAACTTGGACCCCTGGGGGTACTTGAGAAAACTCATGAGACCATAGGACTACTGGTAAATTGAAGGGTTGAAGGGTTACATCAGGGGTACTCTGGGCAGAGCAACATTTAGTTGGTGGAACAGTAACTGAAGAAGGTTGGGAACCACAGGGGGTACTAGAAAACAGGGGGTACTAGAACACAGGGGGTACTAGAACACAGGGGGTACTAGAACACAGGGGGTACTCTGGGCAGAGCAACGTTTAGTTGGTGGAACCAGTAACTGAAGAAGGTTGGGAACCACTGGGGGTACTAGAACACAGGGGTACTAGAACACAGGGGTACTAGAACACAGGGGGTACTAGAACACAGGGGGTACTAGAACACAGGGGTACTCTGGGCAGAGCAACGTTTAGTTGGTGGTACAGTAACTGAAGAAGGTTGGGAACCACTGCAGTAGATGACAAGATAGGATGTTCCTTTAGGTCATTTAATCCTTCAGTGACTCTGCACGTGACCTCGTATGAAGTCGTACTCAACTCAGTACTGCCGACTGCAGGATAATAACGAGAGTACAAATAACAGTATTACATAAATATTCTACTCATCACATTAAATTATGATTTGAATATAGATGATAGAGGAATGCACCTTTTTCAGTTCTGCATTCATTTTACTGAGCTAAACTTCTTTATATATATAGTCCTGTTTCTTCTAGAAAGTCTCGACAAACCTATGAATAGTGGATTATATTTTGCATTTAAGTAAAGAACTGATTATACATTACATTTGATTAAAATTGTTTATTTTTTGTCAATAATTGTTTCATTCGGAGTACAGATTTAGAATGTTGTATTCTATTATACATCTTATATTATGTTAATTGATGTTTGTTAATGTTAATTAATTCATGTTAATTTATTTATGATAATCAGACTCAAATGTTTATATTTCTCCTATTTTCTTATGTCCATATAGGCTGAATATTCATTATCAGATTGTCCAAAGCACTCTGGTATATGGACCCCGATCTGGAGAAGTTCAAGGCAAGGGGCTTAGCCACACCAGACCGATTCCTGCAAATACCACAAGGCCTTGGATCCTACTACTACAACAAATACCAGGAAACACGACACAAGGCACTGGATCAAGATCTGCTTTGGGATTACTGCAGTCTGCTCTCTACCTCAATATCCAAACCCTGGGCAAACCGAGATCACGTCACAGGTATTTTTATGAATGGATTGTGTCACTTTTTCATCAATTAAGTTTGTGGAAAGCTACTACTCCTTGTAGATTCACTGTGTCTGATGATGGGAAGCTACTACTCCTTGTAGATTCACTGTATCTGATGATGGGAAGCTACTACTCCTTGTAGATTCACTGTGTCTGATGATGGGAAGCTACTACTCCTTGTAGATTCACTGTATCTGATAATACTCCTTGTAGATTCACTGTGTCTGATGATGGGAAGCTACTACTCCTTGTAGATTCAATGTATCTGATGTTGGGAAGCTACTACTCCTTGTAGATTCACTGTATCTGATGATGGGAAGCTACTACTCCTTGTAGATTCACTGTGTCTGATGATGGGAAGCTACTACTCCTTGTAGATTCACTGTGTCTGATGATGGGAAGCTACTACTCCTTGTAGATTCATTGTGTCTGATGATGGGAAGCTACTACTCCTTGTAGATTCACTGTATCTGATGATGGGAAGCTACTACTCCTTGTAGATTCACTGTATCTGATGATGGGAAGCTACTACTCTTTGTAGATTCACTGTATCTGATGATGGGAAGCTACTACTCCTTGTAGATTCATTGTGTCTGATGATGGGAAGCTACTACTCCTTGTAGATTCATTGTGTCTGATGATGGGAAGCTACTACTCCTTGTAGATTCACTGTGTCTGATGATGGGAAGCTACTACTCCTTGTAGATTCATTGTGTCTGATGATGGGAAGCTACTACTCCTTGTAGATTCACTGTGTCTGATGATGGGAAGCTACTACTCCTTGTAGATTCATTGTGTCTGATGATGGGAAGCTACTACTCCTTGTAGATTCACTGTATCTGATAATACTCCTTGTAGATTCACTGTATCTGATGATGGGAAGCTACTACTCCTTGTAGATTCACTGTGTCTGATGATGGGAAGCTACTACTCCTTGTAGATTCACTGTATCTGATGATGGGAAGCTACTACTCCTTGTAGATTCACTGTATCTGATGATGGGAAGCTACTACTCTTTGTAGATTCACTGTATCTGATAATACTCCTTGTAGATTCACTGTGTCTGATGATGGGAAGCTACTGCTCCTTGTAGATTCATTGTGTCTGATGATGGGAAGCTACTACTCCTTGTTGATTCACTGTATCTGATGATGGGAAGCTACTACTCCTTGTAGATTCACTGTATCTGATGATGGGAAGCTACTACTCTTTGTAGATTCACTGTATCTGATAATACTCCTTGTAGATTCACTGTGTCTGATGATGGGAAGCTACTACTCCTTGTAGATTCATTGTGTCTGATGATGGGAAGCTACTACTCCTTGTTGATTCACTGTATCTGATAATGGGAAGCTACTACTCCTTGTAGATTCTCTGTATCTGATGATGGGAAGCTACTACTCCTTGTAGATTCACTGTGTCTGATGATGGGAAGCTACTACTCCTTGTAGATTCACTGTATCTGATGATGGGAAGCTACTACTCCTTGTAGATTCACTGTATCTGATGATGGGAAGCTACTACTCCTTGTAGGTTCACTGTATCTGATGATGGGAAGCTACTACTCCTTGTAGATTCACTGTATCTGATGATGGGAAGCTACTACTCCTTGTAGATTCACTGTGTCTGATGATGGGAAGCTACTACTCCTTGTAGATTCACTGTATCTGATGATGGGAAGCTACTACTCCTTGTAGGTTCACTGTATCTGATGATGGGAAGCTACTACTCCTTGTAGATTCACTGTATCTGATGATGGGAAGCTACTACTACTTGTAGATTCACTGTGTCTGATGATGGGAAGCTACTACTCCTTGTAGATTCACTGTATCTGATGATGGGAAGCTACTACTCCTTGTAGATTCACTGTGTCTGATGATGGGAAGCTACTACTCCTTGTAGATTCACTGTATCTGATAATACTCCTTGTAGATTCACTGTGTCTGATGATGGGAAGCTACTACTCCTTGTAGATTCAATGTATCTGATGTTGGGAAGCTGCTACTCCTTGTAGATTCACTGTTTCTGATGATGGGAAGCTACTACTCCTTGTAGATTCACTGTGTCTGATGATGGGAAGCTACTACTCCTTGTAGATTCACTGTGTCTGATGATGGGAAGCTACTACTCCTTGTAGATTCATTGTGTCTGATGATGGGAAGCTACTACTCCTTGTAGATTCAATGTATCTGATGTTGGGAAGCTACTACTCCTTGTAGATTCACTGTATCTGATGATGGGAAGCTACTACTCCTTGTAGATTCACTGTGTCTGATGATGGGAAGCTACTACTCCTTGTAGATTCACTGTGTCTGATGATGGGAAGCTACTACTCCTTGTAGATTCATTGTGTCTGATGATGGGAAGCTACTACTCCTTGTAGATTCATTGTGTCTGATGATGGGAAGCTACTACTCCTTGTAGATTCACTGTATCTGATGATGGGAAGCTACTACTCCTTGTAGATTCACTGTATCTGATGATGGGAAGCTACTACTCTTTGTAGATTCACTGTATCTGATGATGGGAAGCTACTACTCCTTGTAGATTCATTGTGTCTGATGATGGGAAGCTACTACTCCTTGTAGATTCATTGTGTCTGATGATGGGAAGCTACTACTCCTTGTAGATTCACTGTGTCCTGATGATGGGAAGCTACTACTCCTTGTAGATTCATTGTGTCTGATGATGGGAAGCTACTACTCCTTGTAGATTCACTGTGTCTGATGATGGGAAGCTACTACTCCTTGTAGATTCATTGTGTCTGATGATGGGAAGCTACTACTCCTTGTAGATTCACTGTATCTGATAATACTCCTTGTAGATTCACTGTATCTGATGATGGGAAGCTACTACTCCTTGTAGATTCAATGTATCTGATGTTGGGAAGCTACTACTCCTTGTAGATTCACTGTATCTGATGATGGGAAGCTACTACTCCTTGTAGATTCACTGTGTCTGATGATGGGAAGCTATTACTCCTTGTAGATTCACTGTGTCTGATGATGGGAAGCTACTACTCCTTGTAGATTCACTGTGTCTGATGATGAGGAAGCTACTACTACTCCTTGTAGATTCATTGTGTCTGATGATGGGAAGCTACTACTCCTTGTAGATTCACTGTATCTGATGATGGGAAGCTACTACTCCTTGTAGATTCACTGTATCTGATGATGGGAAGCTACTACTCCTTGTAGATTCACTGTATCTGATGATGGGAAGCTACTACTCTTTGTAGATTCACTGTATCTGATAATACTCCTTGTAGATTCACTGTGTCTGATGATGGGAAGCTACTGCTCCTTGTAGATTCATTGTGTCTGATGATGGGAAGCTACTACTCCTTGTTGATTCACTGTATCTGATGATGGGAAGCTACTACTCCTTGTAGATTCACTGTATCTGATGATGGGAAGCTACTACTCTTTGTAGATTCACTGTATCTGATAATACTCCTTGTAGATTCACTGTGTCTGATGATGGGAAGCTACTACTCCTTGTAGATTCATTGTGTCTGATGATGGGAAGCTACTACTCCTTGTTGATTCACTGTATCTGATAATGGGAAGCTACTACTCCTTGTAGATTCTCTGTATCTGATGATGGGAAGCTACTACTCCTTGTAGATTCACTGTGTCTGATGATGGGAAGCTACTACTCCTTGTAGATTCACTGTATCTGATGATGGGAAGCTACTACTCCTTGTAGATTCACTGTATCTGATGATGGGAAGCTACTACTCCTTGTAGGTTCACTGTATCTGATGATGGGAAGCTACTACTCCTTGTAGATTCACTGTATCTGATGATGGGAAGCTACTACTCCTTGTAGATTCACTGTGTCTGATGATGGGAAGCTACTACTCCTTGTAGATTCACTGTATCTGATGATGGGAAGCTACTACTCCTTGTAGGTTCACTGTATCTGATGATGGGAAGCTACTACTCCTTGTAGATTCACTGTATCTGATGATGGGAAGCTACTACTACTTGTAGATTCACTGTGTCTGATGATGGGAAGCTACTACTCCTTGTAGATTCACTGTATCTGATGATGGGAAGCTACTACTCCTTGTAGATTCACTGTGTCTGATGATGGGAAGCTACTACTCCTTGTAGATTCACTGTATCTGATAATACTCCTTGTAGATTCACTGTGTCTGATGATGGGAAGCTACTACTCCTTGTAGATTCAATGTATCTGATGTTGGGAAGCTGCTACTCCTTGTAGATTCACTGTTTCTGATGATGGGAAGCTACTACTCCTTGTAGATTCACTGTGTCTGATGATGGGAAGCTACTACTCCTTGTAGATTCACTGTGTCTGATGATGGGAAGCTACTACTCCTTGTAGATTCATTGTGTCTGATGATGGGAAGCTACTACTCCTTGTAGATTCACTGTATCTGATGATGGGAAGCTACTACTCCTTGTAGATTCACTGTATCTGATGATGGGAAGCTACTACTCTTTGTAGATTCACTGTATCTGATGATGGGAAGCTACTACTCCTTGTAGATTCACTGTGTCTGATGATGGGAAGCTACTACTCCTTGTAGATTCATTGTGTCTGATGATGGGAAGCTACTACTCCTTGTAGATTCACTGTATCTGATAATACTCCTTGTAGATTCACTGTATCTGATGATGGGAAGCTACTACTCCTTGTAGATTCAATGTATCTGATGTTGGGAAGCTACTACTCCTTGTAGATTCACTGTATCTGATGATGGGAAGCTACTACTCCTTGTAGATTCACTGTGTCTGATGATGGGAAGCTACTACTCCTTGTAGATTCACTGTGTCTGATGATGGGAAGCTACTACTCCTTGTAGATTCATTGTGTCTGATGATGGGAAGCTACTACTCCTTGTAGATTCACTGTATCTGATGATGGGAAGCTACTACTCCTTGTAGATTCACTGTATCTGATGATGGGAAGCTACTACTCCTTGTAGATTCACTGTATCTGATGATGGGAAGCTACTACTCTTTGTAGATTCACTGTATCTGATAATACTCCTTGTAGATTCACTGTGTCTGATGATGGGAAGCTACTGCTCCTTGTAGATTCATTGTGTCTGATGATGGGAAGCTACTACTCCTTGTTGATTCACTGTATCTGATGATGGGAAGCTACTACTCCTTGTAGATTCACTGTATCTGATGATGGGAAGCTACTACTCTTTGTAGATTCACTGTGTCTGATGATGGGAAGCTACTACTCCTTGTAGATTCACTGTATCTGATGATGGGAAGCTACTACTCCTTGTAGATTCACTGTGTCTGATGATGGGAAGCTACTACTCCTTGTAGATTCACTGTATCTGATAATACTCCTTGTAGATTCACTGTGTCTGATGATGGGAAGCTACTACTCCTTGTAGATTCAATGTATCTGATGTTGGGAAGCTACTACTCCTTGTAGATTCACTGTATCTGATGATGGGAAGCTACTACTCCTTGTAGATTCACTGTGTCTGATGATGGGAAGCTACTACTCCTTGTAGATTCACTGTGTCTGATGATGGGAAGCTACTACTCCTTGTAGATTCATTGTGTCTGATGATGGGAAGCTACTACTCCTTGTAGATTCACTGTATCTGATGATGGGAAGCTACTACTCCTTGTAGATTCACTGTATCTGATGATGGGAAGCTACTACTCTTTGTAGATTCACTGTATCTGATGATGGGAAGCTACTACTCCTTGTAGATTCATTGTGTCTGATGATGGGAAGCTACTACTCCTTGTAGATTCATTGTGTCTGATGATGGGAAGCTACTACTCCTTGTAGATTCACTGTGTCTGATGATGGGAAGCTACTACTCCTTGTAGATTCATTGTGTCTGATGATGGGAAGCTACTACTCCTTGTAGATTCACTGTGTCTGATGATGGGAAGCTACTACTCCTTGTAGATTCATTGTGTCTGATGATGGGAAGCTACTACTCCTTGTAGATTCACTGTATCTGATAATACTCCTTGTAGATTCACTGTATCTGATGATGGGAAGCTACTACTCCTTGTAGATTCAATGTATCTGATGTTGGGAAGCTACTACTCCTTGTAGATTCACTGTATCTGATGATGGGAAGCTACTACTCCTTGTAGATTCACTGTGTCTGATGATGGGAAGCTATTACTCCTTGTAGATTCACTGTGTCTGATGATGGGAAGCTACTACTCCTTGTAGATTCACTGTGTCTGATGATGGGAAGCTACTACTCCTTGTAGATTCATTGTGTCTGATGATGGGAAGCTACTACTCCTTGTAGATTCACTGTATCTGATGATGGGAAGCTACTACTCCTTGTAGATTCACTGTATCTGATGATGGGAAGCTACTACTCCTTGTAGATTCACTGTATCTGATGATGGGAAGCTACTACTCTTTGTAGATTCACTGTATCTGATAATACTCCTTGTAGATTCACTGTGTCTGATGATGGGAAGCTACTGCTCCTTGTAGATTCATTGTGTCTGATGATGGGAAGCTACTACTCCTTGTTGATTCACTGTATCTGATGATGGGAAGCTACTACTCCTTGTAGATTCACTGTATCTGATGATGGGAAGCTACTACTCTTTGTAGATTCACTGTATCTGATAATACTCCTTGTAGATTCACTGTGTCTGATGATGGGAAGCTACTACTCCTTGTAGATTCATTGTGTCTGATGATGGGAAGCTACTACTCCTTGTTGATTCACTGTATCTGATAATGGGAAGCTACTACTCCTTGTAGATTCTCTGTATCTGATGATGGGAAGCTACTACTCCTTGTAGATTCACTGTGTCTGATGATGGGAAGCTACTACTCCTTGTAGATTCACTGTGTCTGATGATGGGAAGCTACTACTCCTTGTAGATTCACTGTGTCTGATGATGGGAAGCTACTACTCCTTGTAGATTCATTGTGTCTGATGATGGGAAGCTACTACTCCTTGTAGATTCACTGTATCTGATGATGGGAAGCTACTACTCCTTGTAGATTCACTGTGTCTGATGATGGGAAGCTACTACTCCTTGTAGATTCACTGTATCTGATGATGGGAAGCTACTACTCCTTGTAGGTTCACTGTATCTGATGATGGGAAGCTACTACTCCTTGTAGATTCACTGTATCTGATGATGGGAAGCTACTACTCCTTGTAGATTCACTGTGTCTGATGATGGGAAGCTACTACTCCTTGTAGATTCACTGTATCTGATGATGGGAAGCTACTACTCCTTGTAGATTCACTGTGACTGATGATGGGAAGCTACTACTCCTTGTAGATTCACTGTATCTGATAATACTCCTTGTAGATTCACTGTGTCTGATGATGGGAAGCTACTACTCCTTGTAGATTCAATGTATCTGATGTTGGGAAGCTACTACTCCTTGTAGATTCACTGTTTCTGATGATGGGAAGCTACTACTCCTTGTAGATTCACTGTGTCTGATGATGGGAAGCTACTACTCCTTGTAGATTCACTGTGTCTGATGATGGGAAGCTACTACTCCTTGTAGATTCATTGTGTCTGATGATGGGAAGCTACTACTCCTTGTAGATTCACTGTATCTGATGATGGGAAGCTACTACTCCTTGTAGATTCACTGTATCTGATGATGGGAAGCTACTACTCTTTGTAGATTCACTGTATCTGATGATGGGAAGCTACTACTCCTTGTAGATTCACTGTGTCTGATGATGGGAAGCTACTACTCCTTGTAGATTCATTGTGTCTGATGATGGGAAGCTACTACTCCTTGTAGATTCACTGTATCTGATAATACTCCTTGTAGATTCACTGTATCTGATGATGGGAAGCTACTACTCCTTGTAGATTCAATGTATCTGATGTTGGGAAGCTACTACTCCTTGTAGATTCACTGTATCTGATGATGGGAAGCTACTACTCCTTGTAGATTCACTGTGTCTGATGATGGGAAGCTACTACTCCTTGTAGATTCACTGTGTCTGATGATGGGAAGCTACTACTCCTTGTAGATTCATTGTGTCTGATGATGGGAAGCTACTACTCCTTGTAGATTCACTGTATCTGATGATGGGAAGCTACTACTCCTTGTAGATTCACTGTATCTGATGTTGGGAAGCTACTACTCCTTGTAGATTCACTGTATCTGATGATGGGAAGCTACTACTCCTTGTAGATTCACTGTGTCTGATGATGGGAAGCTACTACTCCTTGTAGATTCACTGTGTCTGATGATGGGAAGCTACTACTCCTTGTAGATTCATTGTGTCTGATGATGGGAAGCTACTACTCCTTGTAGATTCACTGTATCTGATGATGGGAAGCTACTACTCCTTGTAGATTCACTGTATCTGATGATGGGAAGCTACTACTCCTTGTAGATTCACTGTATCTGATGATGGGAAGCTACTACTCTTTGTAGATTCACTGTATCTGATAATACTCCTTGTAGATTCACTGTGTCTGATGATGGGAAGCTACTGCTCCTTGTAGATTCATTGTGTCTGATGATGGGAAGCTACTACTCCTTGTTGATTCACTGTATCTGATGATGGGAAGCTACTACTCCTTGTAGATTCACTGTATCTGATGATGGGAAGCTACTACTCTTTGTAGATTCACTGTATCTGATAATACTCCTTGTAGATTCACTGTGTCTGATGATGGGAAGCTACTACTCCTTGTAGATTCATTGTGTCTGATGATGGGAAGCTACTACTCCTTGTTGATTCACTGTATCTGATAATGGGAAGCTACTACTCCTTGTAGATTCTCTGTATCTGATGATGGGAAGCTACTACTCCTTGTAGATTCACTGTGTCTGATGATGGGAAGCTACTACTCCTTGTAGATTCACTGTATCTGATGATGGGAAGCTACTACTCCTTGTAGATTCACTGTATCTGATGATGGGAAGCTACTACTCCTTGTAGGTTCACTGTATCTGATGATGGGAAGCTACTACTCCTTGTAGATTCACTGTATCTGATGATGGGAAGCTACTACTCCTTGTAGATTCACTGTGTCTGATGATGGGAAGCTACTACTCCTTGTAGATTCACTGTATCTGATGATGGGAAGCTACTACTCCTTGTAGATTCACTGTGTCTGATGATGGGAAGCTACTACTCCTTGTAGATTCACTGTGTCTGATGATGGGAAGCTACTACTCCTTGTAGATTCATTGTGTCTGATGATGGGAAGCTACTACTCCTTGTAGATTCACTGTATCTGATGATGGGAAGCCACTACTCCTTGTAGATTCATTGTGTCTGATGATGGGAAGCTACTACTCCTTGTTCATTCACTGTATCTGATGATGGGAAGCTACTACTCCTTGTAGATTCACTGTATCTGATGATGGGAAGCTACTACTCTTTGTAGATTCACTGTATCTGATAATACTCCTTGTAGATTCACTGTGTCTGATGATGGGAAGCTACTACTCCTTGTAGATTCATTGTGTCTGATGATGGGAAGCTACTACTCCTTGTTGATTCACTGTATCTGATGATGGGAAGCTACTACTCCTTGTAGATTCTCTGTGTCTGATGATGGGAAGCTACTACTCCTTGTAGATTCACTGTGTCTGATGATGGGAAGCTACTACTCCTTGTAGATTCACTGTATCTGATGATGGGAAGCTACTACTCCTTGTAGATTCACTGTATCTGATGATGGGAAGCTACTACTCCTTGTAGGTTCACTGTATCTGATGATGGGAAGCTACTACTCCTTGTAGATTCACTGTATCTGATGATGGGAACTACTACTCCTTGTAGATTCACTGTATCTGATGATGGGAAGCTACTACTCCTTGTAGATTCACTGTCTGATGATGGGAAGCTACTACTCCTTGTAGATTCATTATATCTGATGATGGGAAGCTACTACTCCTTGTAGATTCACTGTATCTGATGATGGGAAGCTACTACTCCTTGTAGATTCAATGTATCTCATGATGGGAAGCTACTACTCCTTGTAGATTCACTGTATCTGATGATGGGAAGCTACTACTCCTTGTAGATTCAATGTATCTGATGATGGGAAGCTACTACTCCTTGTAGATTCACTGTATCTCATGATGGGAAGCTACTACTCCTTGTAGATTCACTGTGTTTGATGTTGGAAAACGGCACCATTTATTCTGTATTTCCAAAACCTTAATGTTTTTAAAAACCTCTCAGTTAAAACTGCCTGTTTCTTTGTTCTGTATTCCAAACTAAATGAGATGTCAGAGAGGATGTGGTGCATGTAAACGCATCCATGGCAGCATCCCACTTGAAGAAGGTGAATCAAACATTGACCAGATGTCACCAACGGTCCACTCCCAAACACACACCAGAGGTGGACGTTTTATGAGAGCATCATGCGGACTGGTAAGCCCCTAGTACAACACTCTGTTGCAAGCTTTGGAGAAAATGGCCGAACATCACCCTTGCTTCCTACTGGACTCTTCTCCTGAAGACACATCCCAGCGGAAATGGATTGACATCTTGAAACTTCCATTGACTTTTACTTTCTACATGTATGCCTGTCGTAACTACCTAGGCACTCTGACATTCATATGGAAGGTATCCTCAGATAGCGATGGCTTCATGAAACCAGGCAAGCTTCTGTCTGATAGCGATGGCTTCATGAGACCAAGCAAGCTTCTGTCTGATAGCGATGGCTTCATGAGACCAGCCAAGCTTCTGTCTGATAGCGATGGCTTCATGAGACCAAGCAAGCTTCTGTCTGATAGCGATGGCTTCATGAGACCAGGCAAGCTTCTGTCAGATAGCGATGGCTTCATGAAACCAGGCAAGCTTCTGTCTGATAGTGATGGCTTCATGAAACCAGGCAAGCTTCTGTCTGATAGCGATGGCTTCATGAAACCAGGCAAGCTTCTGTCTGATAGCGATGGCTTCATGAGACCAGGCAAGCTTCTGTCTGATAGCGATGGCTTCATGAGACCAGGCAAGCTTCTGTCTGATAGTGATGGCTTCATGAAACCAGGCAAGCTCTGTCTGATAGCGATGGCTTCATGAGACCAGGCAAGCTTCTGTCTGATTGCGATGGCTTCATGAGACCAGGCAAGCTTCTGTCTGATAGCGATGGCTTCATGAGACCAGGCAAGCTTCTGTCTGATAGCGATGGCTTCATGAAACCAGGCAAGCTTCTGTCTGATAGCGATGGCTTCATGAAACCAGGCAAGCTTCTGTCTGATAGCGACGGCTTCATGAAACCAGGCAAGCTTCTGTCTGATAGCGATGGCTTCATGAGATCAGGCAAGCTTCTGTCAGATAGCGATGGCTTCATGAGATCAGGCAAGCTTCTGTCAGATAGCGATGGCTTCATGAGACCAGGCAAGCTTCTGTCAGATAGCGATGGCTTCATGAGATCAGGCAAGCTTCTGTCAGATAGCGATGGCTTCATGAGACCAGGCAAGCTTCTGTCAGATAGCGATGGCTTCATGAAACCAGGCAAGCTTCTGTCAGATAGCGATGGCTTCATGAGACCAGGCAAGCTTCTGTCAGATAGCGATGGCTTCATGAAACCAGGCAAGCTTCTGTCATCTTCACACCGATTAAATAAATAAATAACCAACATGCAACATTAGAAAAAGCATTCCTTGACAAATACGCACATCCTGCCAAAGTGAACAGCAGTTACTGACAGATGATGCTGAACAGGGCCTGCTTGATGAGAGAGTCTCCTTGTTCCTCCATGATGGTGATGACCCAGAGAGTCTCCTTGTTCCTCCTTGATGATGATGACCCAGAGAGTCTCCTTGATCCTCCTTGATGGTGATGACCCAGAGAGATATCTTTGATCCTCCTTGATGGTGATGACCCAGAGAGTATCTTTGTTCCTCCTTGATGGTGATGACCCAGAGAGTATCCTTGTTCCTCCTTGATGGTGATGACACAGAGAGTCTCCTTGTTCCTCCTTGATGGTGATGACCCAGAGAGTCTCCTTGTTCCTCCTTGATGGTGATGACCCAGAGAGTATCCTTGTTCCTCTTTGATGGTGATGACCCAGAGAGTCTCCTGGTTCCTCCTTGATGGTGATGACCCAGAGAGTACCCTTGTTCCTCTTGATGGTGATGACCCAGAGAGTATCCTTGTTCCTCCTTGATGGTGATGACCCAGACCTGATCATGGATTTAAGGAAGCTGAATGACAAACCACAATCCTCATTCCAGCCCTTTTGGGATGAAGTACAGAAGTATGTTGATGAATAGACAGCTCAGGTCAACAGTTGCAGACATGGAGAGTACTCGTTCTTAACTTTTGACATTTCTGTTGAGGACTTGGGTGACATGGTGGAAAAGCGGCTTCCACCAGAATCTAAAATCCCATCAACACAGTGGCTGCGACTGCAGTTGACACCCAAGAATCAATGGTCTAAGTCTGCTCTCCTGAACACAGGAAGGTTTGACCTCAAGTTCATGGTCCAGTCTTTGGTGATCAGGAAGGGAAATCAAGACTCAAAGTTTGTTGCAGTACAGTGGAACTACATGAAACAGTTTGTCTGCTTGTGGCAGCAGGAGTATGAAAGTGTGGATGATAAGGCAATCATTCCTGTCGGAGAACCTGGTCAGCCTTTAGGTACCTGTAACAGAGGCAGGCATCTAAGCATTGCTCGTATGGCTGGGGCAGTTCTAGCAGCTTCAGTGGACTTGTACCATCTATCATGTTGATCCCAGACGTCCCAGCATCTCCATCTGGGTCATTCTATAAAGAGAAAGTGTATGTCATGGACAAGGTTTTCCAGCCATCCAGCCCTCTTTGACACACTGTTGAAAATCTCAGCATCTTTAGACAGGGGTGCAACTTTGGTTTTAGAACTGGGGGGGGACATAATTATATATACTGCTCAAAAAAATAAAGGGAACACTTAAACAACACAATGTAACTCCAAGTCAATCACACTTCTGTGAAATCAAACTGTCCACTTAGGAAGCAACACTGATTGACAATAAATTTCACATGCTGTTGTGCAAATGGAATAGACAACAGGTGGAAATTATAGGCAATTAGCAAGACACCCCCAATAAAGGAGTGGTTCTGCAGGTGGGGACCACAGACCACTTCTCAGTTCCTATGCTTCCTGGCTGATGTTTTGGTCACTTTTGAATGCTGGCTGTGCTTTCACTCTAGTGGTAACATGAGACGGAGTCTACAACCCACACAAGCGGCTCAGGTAGTGCAGCTCATCCAGGATGGCACATCAATGCGAGCTGTGGCAAGAAGGTTTGCTGTGTCTGTCAGCGTAGTGTCCAGAGCATGGAGGCGCTACCAGGAGACAGGTCAGTACATCAGGAGACGTGGAGGAGGCCGTAGGAGGGCAACAACCCAGCAGCAGGACCGCTACCTCCGCCTTTGTGCAAGGAGGAGCAGGAGGAGCACTGCCAGAGCCCTGCAAAATGACCTCCAGCAGGCCACAAATGTGCATGTGTCTGCTCAAACGGTCAGAAACAGACTCCATGAGGGTGGTATGAGGGCCCGACGTCCACAGGTGGGGGTTGTGCCTACAGCCCAACACCATGCAGGACGTTTGGCATTTGCCAGAGAACACCAAGATTGGCAATTTGCCACTGGCGCCCTGTGCTCTTCACAGATAAAAGCAGGTTCACACTGAGCACATGTGACAGACGTGACAGAGTCTGGAGACGCCGTGGAGAACGTTCTGCTGCCTGCAACATCCTCCAGCATGACCGGTTTCGCGGTGGGTCAGTCATGGTGTGGGGTGGCATTTCTTTGGGGGGCCGCACAGCCCTCCATGTGCTCGCCAGAGGTAGCCTGACTGCCATTAGGTACCGAGATGAGATCCTCAGACCCCTTGTGAGACCATATGCTGGTGCGGTTGGCCCTGGGTTCCTCCATATGCAAGACAATGCTAGACCTCATGTGGCTGGAGTGTCTCAGCAGTTCCTGCAAGAGGAAGGCATTGATGCTATGGACTGGCCCGCCTGTTCCCCAGACCTGAATCCAATTGAGCACATCTGGGACATCATGTCTCGCTCCGTCCACCAACGCCACGTTGCCCCACAGACTGTCCAGGAGTTGGCGGATGCTTTAGTCCAGGTCTGGGAGGAGATCCCTCAGGAGACCATCCGCCACCTCATCAGGAGCATGCCCATGCGTTGTAGGGAGGTCATACAGGCACGTGGAGGCCACACACACTACTGAGCCTCATTTTGACTTGTTTTAAGGACATTACATCAAAGTTGGATCAGCCTGTAGTGTGGTTTTCCACTTTAATTTTGAGTGTGACTCCAAATCCAGACCTCCATGGGTTGATAAATTGGATTTCCATTGATTATTTTTGTGTGATTTTGTTGTCAGCACATTCAACTATGTAAAGAAAAAATTATTTAATAAGATTATTTCTTTCATTCAGATCTAGGATGTGTTGTTTAAGTGTTCCCTTTATTTTTTTGAGCATTGTATATATATATACTCCAAACAGCCTACCCGACCTTTCGGATGTGTCCGCATGGTCCTAAAGCACACCGTTGCCTCGTTTTGTATCACATTAAAATTATAAAATTGGGGGGGCGACGACAAAAATTCAATTACAGAATGTAATTGGAGGGAACTACAGTGAAGATGGAGTCTCTCTCAACAAATTTTAATGTTGATCATTCAATCTGATGGTGGACCAGACCACAGAACCACCTATGGTTCTGTTCAAGCCTCTTGACATTCTTATCGCCTGTAGAACAGCACCAGGTGACAGCTGGGGCAACCCTGCCTAAACTTGGGGCTGCTGGGAACTGCCCTGGCCATGGAGAAGATGGCAAAAAAATCAAAAGGGAAAGCGTGTAAAAAAGTGTAGCACCATAATGAGCCTAGGTGAAACAACAACCAAAAAACCCCAGACCTAAAAGAGACCTTTGAAAAGAGCTTAAATCCTGTTGCAGCTCTTGTGAGTGGCCGGTTTGACTGACTTAAGTGGAAAGGAACAGCAGCCCGCAACACACGGTGAAATTGTCAATAGCGCGCAACAATTCAACATCATTGATATAGAAGTTGACATGATGCATGACCTCAGCAGGAAGGGCCTTGACAAGGAACGGTACAAGCGATTCCAAATCAAATCAGATTTACACATGGTTAGCAGATGTTACCGCGAGTGTTGCAAAATGCTTGTGCTTCTAGTTCCGACAGTGCAGCAATATCTAACATGTAATCTGACAATTCCACAACAACTACCTAATACACACAAATCTAAGTAAAAGGATGGAATAAGAATATGTACATATAAATATATGTATGTGTAATGACCGAGCGGCATAGGGTAGATGCAATAGGTGGTATAAAATATGGGATGAGTAACGCAAGATATGTAAACATCATTTTTAAAGTAGCATTAATAAAGTGACTAGTGATCCATTTGTTAGTGTGGCCAATGATTTCAAGTCTGTATGTAGGCAGCAAATAAAATAAATGTTATTGGTCACATATATGTGACTTTTGCGGGTGTATCGAAATGCTTGTGCTTCTAGCTCCGACAGTGGAGTAATATCTAACAAGTAAAATCTAACAAATTACACAATATATACCCAACACACACAAATCTAAGGAGGAATGAATTAAGACTATATACAAATGTGTGAGGGTTTTAGGTGACAAATTTCTTTAGCCTCCTGAGGTTGAAGAGGCTCTGTTGCGCCTTCTTCACCACACTGTCTGTGTGCGTTGTCCATTTCAGTTTGTCAATGATGTGTAGGCCATGGAATTTGAAGCTTTCCACCTTCTCCACTATGGTCCCGTCGATATAGATAGGGGGGTGCTTCCTCTGCTGTTTCCTAAAGTCCACGATCATCTCCTTTTGTTTTGTTGACGCTGAGACAGCTCTGTAGGCTGTCTCATCATCGTTAGTAATCAAGCCTACTAGTGTTGTGTCGTCTGCAAACTGAATGATTGAGTTGGAGGCATGTATGGCCACGCAGTCATGATGTTTCCTACCTTCACCACCTGGGGGCGGCCCGTCAGGAAGTTCAGGACCCAGTAGCAAAGGGCGGGATTCTGACCCAGGGCCTCAAGCTTAATGATGAGCTTGGAGGGTACTATGGTGTTGAAGTCAATAAACAGCATTCTTACATAGGTATTTCTCTTGTCCAGATGGGATAGGGCAGTGTGCAGAGTGATGGCGGTTGCATCGTCTGTGGATCTATTGGGGCGGTAAGCAAATTGAAGTGAGTCTAGGGTGGCAGGTAAGGTAGAGGTGAGTACTACAGTGGGTACTACATCTCCTATACACTTCCTTATGAACTCAGTCACCGTATCCGTGTATACATCTAGATTATTTTCGCACGCTACCTGGAACATATCCCAGTCCATGTGATCAAAACAATCCTAAAGCGTGGATTCCAATTGGTCAGACCAGCGTTGAATAGTACGAAGCACGGGCACTTCCTGTTTGAGTTTCTGCCTATAGTACGGGAGGAGCAAGATGGATTCGTGATCAGATTTGCCGGAAGTTTGAATAGCAATGTTCGAGAGTCTTGGTAGTGTTAGTAGGACAGTCAATATGTTAATATAATTTTGGCAGCCTAGTCCTCAGATTTGCTTTGTTAAAATCCCCAGCTACAATAAATGCAGCCTCAGGATGTGTGGTTTCCAGTTTGTATAAAGTCCAGTGAAGTTCGAGGTCCATCGAGGTTTTGGCTTGAGGGATGTAAACGGCCGTGGCGATGACGGAGGAGATTTCTCTTGGGAGATAAAATGGTTGGCATGTAATTGTGAGGTATTCTAGGTAGGGTGAACAAAATTACTTGAGTTTCTGTATGTTCCTAGGATTACACCATGAGTCGTTAATCATGAAACACACCCCTCCGCCCTTCTACTTCCCAGAGAGATATTTACTCCTGTCTGCATGATGTACTGAGTATCCTGGTGGCTTTACCGACTCCGACAGAGTATCCAGAGAGAGCCATGTTTCCGTGAAACAAAGTATGTTCCAGCCCCGATGCTCTCTGGAAAGAAATCCTTTGTTATCCAAAGACTGAACATTAGCGAGTAATGTACTCGGAAGCGGTAGGTGGTGTGCGCGCCTCCTAAGTCGAACCAGCAGGCCGCCTCGAGTGCCTCTCCTCTGCCGGCGAGGTTTTGAGTCGGCCTCTGGAAGAAGTTGAATTGCTTCGGGGAGAATGAACAAAGGATCTGCTCCATGGAAGTCGTATTCCTGGTCGTAATGCTGGTAGTTCTGGTGAGTTACCGCCGCTCTAATATCCAATAGTTCTTCCCGGCTGTATGTAAGGACACAAAACATTTCCTGAGCTAATAATGTAAAAGAATAGTATAAAAAAACGAAATACTGCATAGTTTCCTAAGAGCTAGTCGCGATGCTGCCATCTCCGTCGGCGCCAGCAGCCTCTCTGTGTTAGTGATGGCTGTTTAACAGTCTGATGTTTTGTTGACATTGAGTGAGAGGTTGTTTTCCAGGACAGACATTTCAAGATGTCACAATACATGGTACAGATCAAGAAATGTGAAGAAGATGATCCATGCTGGTACTGCATTAATCCTCTATATCTGCCAGAATAGCAATTCAAGAAATTAAGGTTTGTGCCTCATCCAACATTGACAACAGTCAGACATGAGTACCAGAAATGTGATGTTCTATACAGCTTGGACACCACTGACAAGGATCTCTATAACAGAAAACATAGAAGTGCTGTCATGCTCAGTGTCAAGGTGAGAAAAACCATCAACTGTGTTGAATGTGAGAAGACAAGGTGTTTAAATACCAAAAACAAACTGTCTAGACAAGAACAGAAAGCTGTCCAATGCATTTGGGATGAGAAATGTTTTATACAGTATGTGGTTCAGAGCTGTTCCAAGAAGACAGTCCATATCACCAGGTATCTGGACATACACAGTGGAAAGACCCAGACGTCTGTCCACTGCGGATGCCCAGACGTCTGTCCACTGCGGATGCCCAGACGTCTGTCCACTGCGGATGCCCAGACGTCTGTCCACTGCGGATGCCCAGACGTCTGTCCACTGCGGATGCCCAGACGTCTGTCCACTGCGGATGCCCAGACGTCTGTCCACTGCGGATGCCCTGACGTCTGTCCACTGCGGATGTCCAGACGTCTGTCCACTGTGGATGCCCAGATGTTCTTGAAGGGGGAAGAGGTGGTGAGGCACAAACAACAATTCCGAAAAGTCAGGTCCTGGGGCACTCTGTGTAAACAAGAAGAAAAGCAGTTCATTACAAGAAAAAAAAAACACTATAGAGACCAGAACAAGCCACTTGCTATCAAATCTGCCAATGTGCCCTTGAGCAAAGCACTGCATCCAAATTTCTCCAGTGTCACCGTCAATAATGGCTGATCCCTGTCCGTGACCCTACTCTCTCTGAGCGTGTTTTAGGGGGGTGGGCAACAACAAAAAAACTTTTCCAGTTCATACCACACACTTTTACAGGTCACACACTTGAAAATATGTGAAACAGGACAAATATAACACCCCCCCCTTATTTGACCTCTGAATTTGGAGTCATTTTATTTTGGGGTGGATATTTCTTCAATTTTTTTTTGCTCGTCAATTAAATTAGTATGGCCTTATGTAACATTACAGTGTCATAAAGTTATACAGTCTATTAAATTAGTATGGCCTTATGTAACGTTACAGTGTCATAAAGTTATATAGTCAATTAAATTAGTATGGCCTTATGTAACATTACAGTGTCATAAAGTTATATAGTCAATTAAATTAGTATGGCCTCTAATTTCACATAACATCGTCATAAAGTTACATGGTCACTCATCGTTCTTTCTGTCTCTCTCTGTCTAGGCCTGGTGATGTCAGCTATAACAGTGCTCATCTTGGTGTTGTATTTTGTCATCCAGACGTTCGTAATAGAAGGTGAGACGTTTTTTATATTGGCAACAAACATAGTAAATGTTCATGTTGTTGTGTTGCAGGGTTGAGTCAATAACGTTGTTGTGTTGCAGGTTGAGTCAATAACGTTGTTGTTGTGTTGCAGGTTGAGTCAATAATGTTGTTGTGTTAATACGGTTGTTGTTGTTGTTTTTAATAATGTTGTTGTGTTAATAATGTTGTTGTTGTTGTTGTTGTGTTAATAAGGTTGTTGTTGTTGTGTTAATAATGTTGTTGTTGTTGTTGTTGTGTTAATAAGGTTGTTGTTGTTGTGTTAATGTTGTTGTTGTGTTAATGTTGTTGTTGTGATAATGTTGTTGTTGTGTTAATAATGTTGTTGTTGTTGTGTTAATGTTGTTGTTGTTGTGTTAATGTTGTTGTTGTGATAATGTTGGTGTTGTTGTTGTTGTGTCAATGTTGTTGTTGTTGTTGTTGTGTCAATGTTGTTGTTGTTGTGTTAATAACGTTGTTGTTGTTGTGTTAATGTTGTTGTTGTGTTAATGTTGTTGTTGTTGTTGTTGTGATAATGTTGCTGTTGTTGTGTTAATAACGTTGTTGTTGTGTTAATAATGTTGTGTTAATGTTGTTGTTGTTGTGTTAATAATGTTGTTGTTGTTGTGTTAATAACGTTGTTGTTGTATTAATAACGTTGTTGTTGTTGTATTAATAATGTTGTTGTTGTGTTAATAACGTTATTGTTGTTGTGTTAATAACGTTGTTGTTGTATATTTAAGTGATAATGCCCGAGAAGCAGGTGTTTGTTGGACATATTGGCACGGGTGTTGTTAGGCCTGAGACGAAGTCTGTTGCTCTGTCTCGTCCTCTGTTGCTCTGTCTCGTCCTCTGTTGCTCTGTCTCCTCTGTTGCTCTGTCTCCTCCTCTGTTGCTCTGTCTCCTCCTCTGTTGCTCTGTCTCCTCCTCTGTTGCTCTGTCTCCTCATCTGTTGCTCTGTCTCCTCCTCTGTTGCTCTGTCTCCTCCTCTGTTGCTCTGTCTCCTCCTCTGTTGCTCTGTCTCCTCCTCTGTCTCCTCCTCTGTTGCTCTGTCTCCTATGTTGCTGTGTCTCCTCATCTGTTGCTCTGTCTCCTCCTCTGTTGCTCTGTCTCCTCCTCTGTTGCTCTGTCTCCTCCTCTGTCTCCTCCTCTGTTGCTCTGTCTCCTATGTTGCTGTGTCTCCTCATCTGTTGCTCTGTCTCCTCATCTGTTGCTCTGTCTCCTCCTCTGTTGCTCTGTCTCCTCCTCTGTCTCCTCATCTGTTGCTCTGTCTCCTCCTCTGTCTCCTCCTCTGTTTCTCTGTCTCCTCCTCTGTTGCTCTGTCTCCTCCTCTGTTGCCCTGTCTCCTCCTCTGTTGCTCTGTCTCCACTGTTGCTCTGTCTCCTCCACTGTTGCTCTGTCTCCTCCTCTGTTGCTCTGTCTCCACTGTTGCTCTCTCTCCTCTGTTGCTCTGTCTCCTCTGTTTCTGTGTTTCCTCCTCTGTCTCCTCCTCTGTTTCTCTGTCTCCTCATCTGTTGCTCTGTCTCCTCATCTGTTGCTCTGTCTCCTCCTCTGTCTCCTCCTCTGTTTCTCTGTCTCCTCCTCTGTTTCTCTGTCTCCTCTGTTTCTGTGTTTCCTCCTCTGTTTCTGTCTCCTCCTCTGTCTCCTCCTCTGTTGCCTTTTTGAAAATCTTCTGACCATTATCGTTCAGTTTGTATGCACAGCTTCAGTAGCTTAATCAGTAGCCTAGTCAGTAGCTAGTCAGTAGCCTAATCAGTAGCCTAATCAGTAGCCTAATCGGTAGCCTAATCGGTAGCCTAATCGGTAGCCTAGTCGGTAGCCTAGTCGGTAGCCTAATCGGTAGCTAATCAGTAGCCTAGTCAGTAGCTAATCAGTAGCCTAGTCAGTAGCCTAGTCAGTAGCCTAGTCAGTAGCTAATCAGTAGCCTAGTCAGTAGCCTAATCAGTAACTAATCCGTAGCCTAATCAGTAGCTAATCAGTAGCCTAATCAGTAGCTAATCAGTAGCCTAATCAGTAGCTAATCAGTAGCCTAATCAGTAGCCTAATCAGTAACTAATCAGTAGCCTAGTCAGTAGCCTAGTCAGTAGCCTAATCAGTAACTAATCAGTAGCCTAATCAGTAGCTAATCAGTAGCCCAATCAGTAGCCTAGTCAGTAACTAATCAGTAACTAATCAGTAGCTTAATCAGTAGCCTAGTCAGTAGCCTAGTCAGAAGGTAATCAGTAGCTAATCAGTAGTTAATCAGTAGCCTAGTCAGTAGCCTAGTCAGAAGGTAATCAGTAGCTAATCAGTAGTTAATCAGTAGCCTAGTCAGTAGCCTAGTCAGTAGCCTAGTCAGTAGCTAATCAGTAGCCTAATCAGTAGCCTAGTCAGAAGGTAATCAGTAGCTAATCAGTAGCCTAGTCGGTAGCCTAGTCGGTAGCCTAGTCGGTAGCCTAATCGGTAGCCTAATCAGTAGCTAGTCAGTAGCCTAATCAGTAGCCTAGTCGGTAGCCTAATCGGTAGCCTAGTCGGTAGCCTAATCGGTAGCCTAGTCGGTAGCCTAATCGGTAGCCTAGTCGGTAGCCTAGTCGGTAGCCTAATCAGTAGCTAATCAGTAGCCTATAACCAATGTTTTATTATAATATCACAAGCATCAAAACAGTCAGATATTCCAGTTTGTTATTTATATTGGACATTATTTTTGTCCATGCAGCCTCTGTGACTCATTAGGCTTATATGCGATGCCCAATGAATTAAATATGTAGCCTAATCAGTAGCCTAATCAGAAGGTAATCAGTAGCTAATCAGTAGTTAATCAGTAGCCTATTCGGTAGCCTAATCGGTAGCCTAATCAGTAGCCTAATCAGTAGCCTAATCAGTAGCCTAATCAGTAGCTAATCAGTAGCCTAATCAGTAGCCTAATCAGTAGCCTAGTCAGTAGCTAATCAGTAGCCTAATCAGTAGCTAATCAGCAGCCTAGTCGGCAGCCTAGTCGGTAGCCTAGTCGGTAGCCTAATCAGTAGCCTAATCAGTACCTAATCAGTAGCTAATCAGTAGCCTAATCAGTAGCCTAGTCAGTAGCTAATCAGTAGCCTAATCAGTAGCTAATCAGTAGCCTAGTCGGTAGCCTAGTCGGTAGCCTATAACCAATGTTTTATTATAATATCACAAGCATCAAAACAGTCAGATATTCCAGTTTGTTATTTATATTGGACATTATTTTTGTCCATGCAGCCTCTGTGACTCATTAGGCTTATATGCGATGCCCAATGAATTAAATATGTCAATGACTGTAGGAAGTCTGTTCCGGAACATGAAGCTATTACAATAGATTGTTTTTAGTTTTCCATTTGTCATTTTGTAAAAAAGTGCGTCATCCCCTTTCATCTGTTTTGATCGTAACTGTCAAATAGCTGGAAATCCAATCGCTTTCCTTGGTGTTGACTCCGCTTGTATCCTAGGCTGTTTTCCTGTTCCTTTGTTTACCATTCACGTGGCAAAATCACCAACAGGGTTAGGGAGTAACGGATTACACGTAAGGGATTACAAACGGGTTGTAAGGATTACAAAAAAATTGTCACTATAATCTGTTATGTTACCAGCAAATATATTGTAGTCAGATTACAGATACTTCAGAAAAACTAGATCATTACTTTGAGGATTACTTTTAAATTCAGAAAGAATGTTTGCGAAAAAAAAATATATTGAAAAAAGGCGCAAATTTAAATGTATTCCACCTGAGCGAGTCTGACCACCAATCAGAGACCACTATGATGACACACCAAATGATGACCACCAATCAGAGACCACTATGATGACACACCAAATGTGTTTGATGGATTGTGGGAAAAGAGCAGGAATAGGCTTTTTGTAGACTACAGTCCAAACTATGTCTTCCAATTGGGCGACTGCTGTTGGCATCCAAAGATTATCCAAGTTGAATAAATGCTTGGAGGTAAAGGATGACAGCAGTGGTGTAGTCTACGGCGATACGGATATCACTTATTATTAATATCTACATAAAGCATTGATGTGAATCACACTGCTGCTCTCTCATTTAGCTATTTGCGCTTTACGGATTGTGGTTGTTGTGGATGGCTGTTCACAAATCTAAATGTCTATTTGAACCCGATAAGGGTTGAATTCAAGAAGTTTAAGCTGCCTATCAATTATTGTTTTTGAAACCAGTGGACAGCCAGTGAAAAATGCGCTCTTGCAACAGCTGCATAGTGTGGATTCCAGCCTATAGAATAACAGCTGCATAGTGTGGATCCCAGCCTATAGAATAACAGCTGCATAGTGTGGATCCCAGCCTATAGAATAACAGCTGCATAGTGTGGATCCCAGCCTATAGAATAACAGCTGCATAGTGTGGATCCCAGCCTATAGAATAACAGCTGCATAGTGTGGATCCCAGCCTATAGAATAACAGCTGCGTGGTGTGGATCCCAGCCTATAGAATAACAGCTGCATAGTGTGGATCCCAGCCTATAGAATAACAGCTGCATAGTGTGGATCCCAGCCTATAGAATAACAGCTGCATGGTGTGGATCCCAGCCTATAGAATAACAGCTGCATAGTGTGGATCCCAGCCTATAGAATAACAGCTGCGTGGTGTGGATCCCAGCCTATAGAATACAGTGGGGGAAAAAAGTATTTAGTCAGCCACCAATTGTACAAGTTCTCCCACTTAAAAAGATGAGAGAGGCCTGTAATTTTCATCATAGGTACACGTCAACTATGACAGACAAAATGAGGGAAAAAAATCCAGAAAATCACATTGTAGGATTTTTAATGAATTTATTTGCAAATTATGGTGGAAAATAAGTATTTGGTCACCTACAAACAAGCAAGATTTCTGGCTCTCACAGACCTGTAACTTCTTCTTTAAGAGGCTCCTCTGTCCTCCACTCGTTACCTGTATTAATGGCACCTGTTTGAACTTGTTATCAGTATAAAAGACACCTGTCCACAACCTCAAACAGTCACACTCCAAACTCCACTATGGCCAAGACCAAAGAGCTGTCAAAGGACACCAGAAACAAAATTGTAGACCTGCACCAGGCTGGGAAGACTGAATCTGCAATAGGTAAGCAGCTTGGTTTGAAGAAATCAACTGTGGGAGCAATTATTAGGAAATGGAAGACATACAAGACCACTGATAATCTACCTCGATCTGGGGCTCCACGCAAGATCTCACCCCGTGGGGTCAAAATGATCACAAGAACGGTGAGCAAAAATCCCAGAACCACACGGGGGGACCTAGTGAATGACCTGCAGAGAGCTGGGACCAAAGTAACAATATATATATATATATATATATATATATATATATATATATATATATATATATATATATCCATTGACTCTTGAAGAATATAACTTATAAATGCCTCATCAGCTTAGTTCAACTGTCACTCCATCAGAACCCATAATATAAGCTTGTTTTAGTCCACTGTTTGTAAACATTGTAAATGTAAACAAACGCTGTATAGCCTCATAACATGGTTAAAACAAGAATTATTATATAATGGATGGTCAGTCCTTGCATTCACAGCTGTTTTTTAATCTGAGAGTGGTTACATTTCTCCAGGCCCATCCCTCAGCTTTTTACCAAAACAGAGGCGGGGCGACCGTTTTGTTATTGTTTCATCTGTGGATTTGCCCTTTAAACAGCTGCATGTTATCAAAGTGTCACCAACAAAAAGGTAAACAATAGGCCTATAGAAAATGACTCGGTACCGGTACCCCCTGTATAAAGCCTCGTTACTGTTATGTTATTATGTTGCTTTTTATTATTTTGTACTTTAGCTTATTTGGTAAATATTTTCGTAACTCTTCTTGAACTGCACTGTTGGTTAAGGGCTTGTAAGTTACCATTTCACGGTAAGGTTTACACTTGTTGTATTTGGGGCATGTGAACAATAAAGTTTGATTTGATTTCAAATGCAGCATATGGCATTCATTTTTCACATGCACATTTCAGTAGAGCTCAAAGCATGCCATTCCATGAGCGCAGCATTTATTTTTCAACTCGAATCAATGAGCCCAATCAGTCCTCCATGACAACAAAATCATAAACAACAAAGTAGGTGCTGGCTAATAAGTCCTTCGTTTTTGGGGTCATGCTCAGGTAAAACAATTTGGCTAATCTATACTTCCATATTTCCAAGTCCTATTCTTGAAGATCAAGGGGTATAACATGTATTGGAATGACTGGAATTCTGATAGACTTTGGTTTTTAATGTAAAGATATCATTTAATCGTATTATTATATGTAGTGGAAAGCGATTGCCAGCTATGTAAACTTTTTAACATTGATTTATCCTGCAATAGATGTTGTTCAATTGGTAACATACATGTTTGTTTTCTTCTAATGCCTCAAGGGGAAAGTAATCTAAAAGTAACTGAATGTAATCAGATTACGTTACTGAGTTTGGGGTAATCCAAACGTTACGTTACTGATGACAAATTTTGGACAGGTAACTAGTAGTTTGGCCGGGGTAAGCCGTCCTTGTAAAATAATGGTTACATTTAGAAATAAAAAAATAGTTTGAACATGCAGTATATTTTAAAAAATGCAAATGCAATGTGTGTAGTGAAATATGTCCATGGTGAAGCCAATAATCAAACATGTTTGTTGCGAGATGCCTATTGTAGGGTTAGTGCTTGACACCATGATAAACTCAGTTCCTGATGATGGCTCATTGTACTGGGCAGCTTCAACCTGCCGTCTTTTCATTTGTTTCCACCTCTTTCTTTCCCATCCTTGCCTCTTTTGACCTTTTCCCAGTCCCCTCCCACTCACAAGGCAGGAAATTCGCTTGTCTTCCTCTCTACTAGAGGCTGTTCTCCTACTAATCTCACTGTAACCCCCCTCCAGGTCTCTGTTCTCCTACTAATCTCACTGTAACCCCCCTCCAGGTCTCTGTTCTCCTACTAATCTCCCTGTAACCCCCCTCCACCCCTCCAGGACTCTGTTCACTACTTTGTTTCCTTTCCTGTCTCTCTCTTCCTCTATCCTATCATATCATTTGTCCCTTCTACTAAATTCTTCTCCCTCCTGTCTCCTGATTCTGTATCTTCGACCCTACTCTCGTCCCTTTCTGCATCCTATGACTTGCATTGTTTCCATTCCTGCCGGCCGGCTTGTCCTTCCCCTCCTGCTCTGTGGCTGAGTGACTCCTTGCGAGCTGACAGAACAGGGTTGCGGGCAGCAAAGGAAAATGGAGGAAACTAAACTTTCGGAGGACTTATCATCCAAGACATTTTCCAGCCGCTCCTCATTCACTCCGCCTATTGCGTCCACTGGTCCCATTCACACAGAACTACCCTACGCCTTGACCACGTTCTCCCCTTTCTCTCCAGATTAAATTCTGTAACTAGTGAGGTCTGGCCGCCCGACAACCTGCCCGCTCGACCTCATCCCATCCTCCCTTCTCCAGACCATCTCTGGAGACCTTCTCCCATTCCTCACTTCCCTCATCCCTTCTCCAGACCATCTCTGGAGACCTTCTCCCATTCCTCACTTCCCTCATCACTGACCCCTGACTGAGTCCCCTCTGACTTTAAAATGTCCAGAGTCACCCCTCCTCAAGAAACCAACTCTCAATCCCTCAGATGTCAAAAACTACAGACCGGTATCCTTTTTTTTTCTTTTCAAAACACTTGAGTGTGCTCTCTCTGACAAACTTTCTTGCCATCTCTCTCAGAATTATCTTCTGGACCCTAACCAGTCAGGTTTCAAGACAGGTCACTCAACCCGAGACTGCTCTCCTTTGTGTCACGGAGGCTCTGCTCACTGCCAAAACTGACTTTCTTTCCTCTGTTCTCATACTCCTAGATCTTTCCGCTGCCTTCAACACTGTGAACCATCAGATCCTCCTCTCCGCCATCTCAGGGTTGGGCGTCTCAGACTCTGCACACTCTTGGAATATGGGATTATAATGATAACAGAACTAATATGAGTTTTTATTTTGAATTTCGTTGTCACACATTGAGATTCTTGGTTGCAACTACGATTCGTAAATGTGCAATTTAATTTTGCACACTTGTATCCTGATGAGTGAAAGATTTAACAACTTGTAATTTGACATTTGAATACATTAAGATTTGCAAGCATAATCTATTTTCAGAATTATTATAAATCAATTTACAAGTATGAATATTTTGCTGTCAAAAAATCAAAAAATTACTGACACTTACTGATATTGAATCTACATGCATTCTGTCACTGTCGTCACGTTAACAAGAGATTCGTAAACTTGAAGAAAGTTTTGTAAATTTGTAGACGAGATTCGCAAGTAACATTTTTTTTTTATCTGAGCAGCTCTGGGGGCAGGACCTTTTACTACCTGACCAATCAGTTTCCTCTGTCCAAACCACAGACATCTAACCATTGGCTGGATTGTTCCATCAATTAAATCTCAGGAAGTAGATACCCACATGAGGAAAATAAAACCCCAACAATCTACTTCAAGGTAAAAGTCTCTTTTATCCGTATATATCGTTTTTTTTTTTTTTTTTTTTTTTTGGTGTGTGTGGAAAGGCATGACAGTAGTTCGCTTATCATGTGAAATATAAATGTACATTTCATACGAACTCCTAACTATTGCGTTAGCTATCTGGCCTCTGCCATTCATCATAGCTTTATCAGACTGCTTCAGATGCAAGAGGAAAACAAATATAATTGTTAGTTAATAACCATCGGATTGATAAAGCTGCTAAATGCCGTTAGCTAGATAGATGGTGAGCTAGATTGAACCTGCTGGGGGAAAGCTAGCTAGTTACCTCCCACCATCATCACTGCATTGTAGCTAATGTTACCTAAGTTTCTAGAAAATAAAAAGGATATATTTGCTCTCTCTATATTTTAAAGACTTGTTGGTGACTTTTGAACACTTTTTGTCAAACTACTTCATTCCACTACCAGTTTATTGATTAGTTGGGGACTGAAAAAGTTACATTCTCAATTTCACAGCAAATAGATTAGCTAGTTAAAAGTAAATGGTGACAACTTGATCAAGTTTATGAATATGTAAAAAAATAATAATAAAGTATGGCACATTTAATGTAGTTGTGGTTCCCAGCAACTTGAACCAGCACTGAAATTTGAGCAGTGAGATGAATTTCTTCCCCCTCTCCTCTTTTACTCAGGTTGAAGCACATCCTTAACACCCAGACAGACACCAGGTAAAACATCTTGGAGATTATTCACAAGGTTAGATGGAGAATAATGTGTGGATCTTATTTCTATCATTCAGAATTGTAGCGTAACTTGGAAAGCTCATTCATTAACGCAGACGTGGGTGATTTCTGTCCCAGGGGAATAAACTGTGGCAAGTTCTTTTTGTTCAATTTAGAATTTATTTGAATGGTAAATAATGTATTGTACTTTTGGAGGCACTTTTTTTTGTAAATAACAATAGAATGCTTCTAAACACTAATACATTAATTGGGATGCTAGCATGAATTATCGTGAATAATGATGAATGGGAAAGTTACAGACGCACAAATATCATACCTCCAAAACATGCTAACCTCTCACCATTACAATAACAGGGGAGGTTAGCATTTTATATCATACCCCCAAGACATGCTAACCTCTCACCATTACAATAACAGGGGAGGTCAGCATTTTATATCATACCCCCAAGACATGCTAACCTCTCACCATTACAATAACAGAGGTTGGGGGTGATATTTGTGCGTCTGTAACCTTTGCACTCATCATTTTTCACAATTCAGTCAGGATTATCCATTATCGTATCATCCACATTAATGTAGAAGTGTTTAGAAACATATTCTTATTTACAAAAAAAGTGACTCCAAAATGACACAATACATTATTTACCATTTACTTCTATTGGGCACAAAATAATCTGAAACGCCACCAAAACAAACAGAAAATGCATCCAACAAATTGTGTAGAGTCCCAAGCTTGATGTAGTTATTGCATGCTATGAATATGGGACCAAATACTTAACTTTCTAATACACAAGTGAATTTTCCCAATAATTTTGGTCCTCTAAAATGGGGGGGAGAGACTATGTACAAAAAGTGCTGTAATTTCTAAACGGTTCACCCAATATGGACGAACATACCCTCATATTAATGCTGACAGTCTGCACTTTAACCTCAGTCATTGTATATTTTCAAATCCAAAGTGCTGGAGTATGAAGCCAAAACAACAAATTCACTGTCCTAATACTTGGATCTCATTGTATGTAATAAAATATGCATGACTTATGACTTAGCATTCAGTACCTCTATCCATCTCTTTACAGGTGCTACAGAGGCAGAATATTCAGCTTTCTGACCACCTACCTGCGATCTCTCCAGATCCTTCTGATCACCTACCTGCGATCTCTCCAGATCCTTCTGATCACCTACCTGCGATCTCTCCACGGCCTTCTGACCACCTACCTGCGATCTCTCCACGGCCTTCTGACCACCTACCTGCGATCTCTCCACGGCCTTCTGACCACCTACCTGCGATCTCTCCACGGCCTTCTGACCACCTACCTGCGATCTCTCCACGGCCTTCTGACCACCTACCTGCGATCTCTCCACGGCCTTCTGACCACCTACCTGCGATCTCTCCACAGCCTTCTGACCACCTACCTGCGATCTCTCCACAGCCTTCTGACCACCTACCTGCGATCTCTCCACAGCCTTCTGACCACCTACCTGCGATCTCTCCACAGCCTTCTGACCACCTACCTGCGATCTCTCCACAGCCTTCTGACCACCTACCTGCGATCTCTCCACAGCCTTCTGACCACCTACCTGCGATCTCTCCACGGCCTTCTGACCACCTACCTGCGATCTCTCCACAGCCTTCTGACCACCTACCTGCGATCTCTCCAGATCCTTCTGATCACCTACCTGCGATCTCTCCACGGCCTTCTGACCACCTACCTGCGATCTCTCCACGGCCTTCTGACCACCTACCTGCGATCTCTCCACGGCCTTCTGACCACCTACCTGCGATCTCTCCACGGCCTTCTGACCACCTACCTGCGATCTCTCCACGGCCTTCTGACCACCTACCTGCGATCTCTCCACGGCCTTCTGACCACCTACCTGCGATCTCTCCACGGCCTTCTGACCACCTACCTGCGATCTCTCCACGGCCTTCTGACCACCTACCTGCGATCTCTCCACGGCCTTCTGACCACCTACCTGCGATCTCTCCACGGCCTTCTGACCACCTACCTGCGATCTCTCCACAGCCTTCTGACCACCTACCTGCGATCTCTCCACAGCCTTCTGACCACCTACCTGCGATCTCTCCACAGCCTTCTGACCACCTACCTGCGATCTCTCCACAGCACAGAGAAGTAAGCTCCGCTGGTTGTAATATACTTGACGCACTCCCAGACTTTTATAAAAACTAACATGTCCACCACCCCCCCCCTTTACCCCCAGGTGAGTCTGCTGGGCTATAGAACTCTAGAGCAGCACATCAACAAACCTGCCACCCCGTCGTCAGCTATCAGCAGACAGTTCCCTGAGGAAGGATGCAACTATCAAGGCTGTAAATGGTCACAAGTGGGGGATGACCACCAAATGCAATAAAGTTTTGTATATACTACTCATGTTTTTATATAGGTTACAAAACACAACTTTTTCATTGCCTGTTGGTCTTTCCGTTTTTTTACGAACTACTATGATAACTTAAACATCTGAGCACAGGCAGACAACGCTGTGTGAGCTTATGATTCAAAAAAAGGTCTCAAAATTAAGTCTCGTGTCCAGGGTCAATACATTTTTATTAATGTATATCAGACGTGTGCCAACTAAAATATACTCGATATCCCAGACAAGACAGGCAGCCCAAGTCTGATATTTTTTCCACTAATTTGACCAATCAGATCAGTACTGAAAAAGATCTGATGTGATTGGTCAAAATACCAATTAGTGGAAAGAATATCAGAATTGGGCTGCCTGTCTCAACGCAGCTAGAGACAAGGGAATATACTATAAGTCAGTCCTTATGTTTGTAGCAGTTTTCTATGAATTTGAGTGGTTACATACAGTACATGTAAAATGATCAGGAGACTCTTGCTGTAAACAAAGGGACGGTACCACTGAAATCCCCAGTATTCAGGCAGGCTGCTTGAAGATGTGTCACCATCCAGGCCCTTGTCACAGCAGTGGCCTGATGGAGAGATGACAATAAATAGATGACGTCCCTTTCATCACCAAAGACGTGTTAGTATTTACTGTACATGTTGCTGAACATAAATTGACTTCCAATATCCAGTTCATAAGCATTGACTGTAACACCTCTAGGGTCCTGTGGTGGTCTGCTAGCATGTCGCTTTCTAGTGATCTGACTCCCTCTCCACCTGAAATGCAATGACAACAAAAACATGAATAACAATAAGCTTAGCCGGTAACTTGGCTAAGTAGGCTAATTAAACACTCATGTAAATGAGGACTCCCGAGTGGCGCAGCGGTCTAAGGCATTGCATCTCAGTGCTAGAGGCGTCACTACCGACCCTGGTTTGATTCCAGGCTGTATCACAACCGGCCGTGGTTGGGAGTCCCATAGAGCAGCGCACAATTGGCCCAGCATCGTCTGGGTTTGGCCGGGGTAGGCCGTCATTGTAAGTAAGAATTTGTAACTGACTTTCCTAGTTAAATAAAAATGTGCACATCAGTCAAATGATACCAACCAATAGCCTATTTGCTTTGAAATTAGAAGGTCCATTTTTCTTTCCAACTTCTTTCAGTCAACAATTAAATCAATAAACAGGAAGTGGAAGGAAGTAGTTTGACAAGTGTTCAAAAGTCAGTAACAAATACACTACCTATCAAAAGCTTGGGGTCACTTAGAAATGTCCTTGTTTTTTAAAGAAAGGCAATTTTTTTGTCCATTAAAATAACATCAAATTGATCAGAAATACAGTGTAGACATTGTTAATGTTGTAAATGACTGTAGCTGGAAACGGATGATTTTTTTGGGGAATATCTACATACACGTACAGAGGCCCACTATCAGCAACCATCACTCCTATGTTCCAATGGCACGTTCTGTTAGCTAATCCAAGTTTATCATTTTAAAAGGCTAATTGATCATTAGAAAACTCTTTAGCAATTATGTTAGCACAGCTGAAAACTGTTGTCCTGATTAAAGAAGGAATAAAACTGGCCTTCTTTAGACTAGTTGAGTATCTGGAGCATCAGCATTTGTGGGTTCGATTACAGTCTCAAAATGGCCAGAAACAAAGGACTTTCTTCTGAAACTTATCAGTCTATTCTTGTTCTGAGAAATGAAGGCTATTCCATGCAAGAAATTTCCAAGAAACTGAAGATCTTGTACAACGCTGTGTACTACTCCCTTCACAGAACAGCACAAACTGGCTCTAACCGGAATAGAAAGAGGAGTGGGAAGCCCCGGTGCACAACTGAGCAAGAGGACAAGTACATTAGAGTGTCTAGTTTGAGAAAGAGATGCCTCACAAGTCCTCAACTGGCACCTTCATTAAATAGTACCCGCAAAACACCAGTCTCAACGTCAACAGTGAAGAGGCGACTCCGGGATGCTGGCCCCGGGTGGTGCAGGAAGTAGCAGATGGTTTCAATAAGATGGTTAACTAGCAAATATGTTTGTTTTCGCCTCGCATCTAAAGCTGATTGATAAAGCTAACCAGTTGATAGTAAAGCTTGTATGAATGTCAGAGGCCAGCTAGCTAATTTAATATTTACCTTTATTTTACTAGGCAAGTCAGTTAAGAGCAAATTCTTATTTACAATGACGGCCTACCCCGGCCAATTGTGGACCACCCTACGGGACTCCCAATCACAGCCGGATGTGATGCAGCCTGGATTCAAACCAGGTACTGCAGTGATGCCTCTTGTACTGAGATGTAGGGTCTTAGACCGCTGTGCCACTCAGGAGCCCAATAGCTGCTGTCAATGCAATGGCTGGTCTGGAGTTCCTCCGAAAAGTACAATTATATTTCACATGATAAGAAAACTACAGTCATGACTTCACAAAAACAAATCTGTTTACACAGATAAACGAGACGCTTACGTTCAAGTAGATTGTTTTATTTTCCTCATCCTCTATTGCCCATGTGGGTAGCTACTTCCTGAGATTTGATTGATGGAACAATCCAGCCAATGTTTAGGCGAATGTGTTTTTGACAGATGGAACTGATTGGTCAGGAGTAAAAGCTCCTGCCCCCAGGTCAAATACATTTTTTACTTGCTAATCTTTTTCTACAAACTTACTAAACTTTCTACAAATTTTTTTTTTTTAGAATCTCTTGGTAACGTGACGACAGTGACAGAACTCCCAAGCGCTTGCAGCTTCAAAATCTGCAAGTGTATTTTTGATTAACATCAGAACATTCATACATGTAAATGGATTTGTAATATTTCTGAAAATATATTATGCTTGCAAAGCCTATTGAATGCATTCAAATGTCAAATTACAAGTTTTATACCCATTGTTAAATCTTTCACACCTCATGATACAAGCTTGAAAAATAAAATTACACACGAATCGTAGTTGCAACCACAAATCGAAATGTGCGACCAGGAAATTCAAAATACAAACTCACGTAGTTCTGTCGTCATTATAATCGCATATTAGAAATGCATCCTACCTGGCAGGCCGCTCTAATCTCTGTCTGCACCATGTACTCTCACAACTGGTGTCCCCCAGGGCTTGGTTCTAGTCCCTCTCTTCTTCTCTCTATACACCAAGTCACTTGGCTCCATCATATGGAGACCATCACATGGTCTCTTCTATCATTGCTATTTGGATGACACTCAACTACTTTTCTCCTTCCCCCATTCTGACACCCAGGTGGTCTGGCAGAAGTCTCAGCTTGGATGTCGGCCCACCACTTCAAGGTCAACACGACGGAGTTAGTCTTCCTCCCAGAGTAGGCCGGCCCTCTCAAAGACCTTTCCATCACGGTTGACAGCTCCACGTTGTCCCCCTCCCACAGAGTGCAAAGAACCTGGATAACGTGACCCTGGATAACACCCTGTCGTTCTCTGCAAACATCAATCCAGTGACTCGCTCCTGCAGGTTCATGCTCTACAACATCCGTAGAGTACGTCCCTACCTCACACAGGAAGAGGAACATCCGTAGAGTACGTCCCTACCTCACACAGGAAGAGGAACATCCGTAGAGTACGTCCCTACCTCACACAGGAAGCGGAACATCCGTAGGGTACGTCCCTACCTCACACAGGAAGTGGAACATCCGTAGGGTACGACCCTACCTCACACAGGAAGCAGAACATCCGTAGAGTACGACCCTACCTCACACAGGAAGCGGAACATCCGTAGAGTACGACCCTACCTCACACAGGAAGAGGAACATCCGTAGGGTACGACCCTACCTCACACAGGAAGCGGAACATCCGTAGAGTACGTCCCTACCTCACACAGGAAGCGGAACATCCGTAGAGTACGTCCCTACCTCACACAGGAACCAGTCCTGTCTGGACTCCTGCAACTCGCTGTTGGCTGGGCACCCCGCTTGTGCCATCAAACCTCTGCAGATTATCCAGAATTCCGTAGCCCGCCTGATGTTCAACCTTCCCAAGTTCTTTCATGTCACCCCCACTCCTCCGCACACTCCTCTGGCTTCCAGGAAGGTGAACCTTCGCCCCCAGTCTGAGGTCCTGAGTGCTCTGGAGCAGGTTTTCATCAAGGATCTCTCCGTATTTTGCTCCGTTCACCTTTCCCTCGATCCTGACTAGTCTCTCAGTCTCTGCCACTGAAACACATCCCCACAGCATGATGCTGCCACCACCATGCTTCACCGTAGGGATGGTTCCAGGTTTCCTCCAGACATGATGTTTGGCATTCAGGGCAGAGTTCAATATTGGTTTCATCAGACCAGAGAATATTGTTTCTCATGGTCATAGAGTCCTTTAAGTGCCTTTTGGCAAACTCCAAGCAGGCGTTCATGTGCTTTTTTCCGAGGAGTGGCTTACATCTGGCCACTCTACCTTAAAGACCTGATTGGTGGAGTGCTGTAGAGATGGTTGTCCTTCTGGAAGGTTCTTCCATCTCCACAGAGAAAGTCTGGAGCTCTGTCAGAGTGACTATTGTGTTCTTGGTCACCTCCCTGACCAAGGACCTTCTCCCCCGATTGCTCAGTTTGGCCGGGTGGCCAGCTCTAGGAAGAATCTTGGTGGTTGCAAACTTCTTCCATTTAAGAATGATGGAGGCTACTGTGTTCTTGGGGACCTTTAATGCTGCAGAATATTTTTGGTAACCTTCCCCAGATCTGTGCCTCTACACAATCCTGTCTCAGAGCTCTACAGACAATTCCTTCGACCTCATGGCTTTGGTTTTTGCTCTGACATGCACTGTTAACTATAGGACCTTATATAGACAGGTGTGTGCCTTTCCAAATCATGTCCAGTCAAGTATGAACACCTCAAGGATGAGCAAAGGAAACAGGATGCACCTGAGCTCAATTTCGAGTCTCATAGCAATGGGTTAGAATACTTTTTAAATAAGATATTTCTGTTTTTATTTTTAATACATTTGCAAAACATTTTATGAACCTGTTTTCGCTTTGCCAATATGTAGTATTGTGTGTAGACTGATGAGGAAGTTTTTTCATTTAATCCATTTTAGAATAAGGCTGTAATGTAACAAAATGTGGAAAAAGTCAAGGGGTCTGAATACTTAGCGAATGCTCTGGCCTATGTTTAACAATGTATTTCCATATTGAAGCAATGCAATTAGAATAATGTGGACTGCAAACATTTTCAAAATATTTAGCAAATATGTGTCAGGCTATTTTACGAACTAGGCTATAATAAGCTAACATTCAAATTGGAGTTGATGACAATGCAATAAATAAAACATTGTAAATACACAATTTAAAACAACCACATAATTAGCTATGGAGCATGTTCTGATTGGCCAGTGAGGGGCTAAACCTCGACATGTTTATTTTATTTTATTTTTATTCATCAAAGCACATCTCTTTCGCGCCACCCCTAACTAGAAGAAAAAATCTAAAAGTGACTCCAAAATCACACAATATATTATTTACAATTAATTTATTTTGGGCACAAAATAATCTGAAACACAACCAAAACTACCTGCAAATGCATCCAACAAGTTTTTTTTTGAGTCACAAGCTTAATGTAGTGATTGCGTGCTAGAAATATCGGACCAAATACTAAACTATGACTCCTTCATTTATAAGAATCTTTAAGGGTGTCATTCATTTTGACTGCTACCTTTTTGAGAAAAATAATACTACTTGTTTAACAGAATAGCTTTCTCTGAGCAGTAGTATTGTATTGTATTGTAGTAGTATTAAATAAAATAATTTCCTAATTTTTTTTGCATACAATTTAACTCAATATTTTCAAGATGTCTTTTATACAGGCATTATAGCCTATCTTTATCAAGGGTGTCAATAATTTAATTAATAAATACTATATTTATTATGTTGTTGTTGTTTACAGGTTGTGTGTGTCTAGCAGAGTGTACTCCTTTATATCTAATAATATTAATATAGATTAATATAATATTTAATATTTGTTGTTGTTGTTGTTTACAGGTTGTGTGTGGCTAGCAGAGTGTACTCCTGTATACATAATAATATTCATATAAATTAATATAATATTTAATATTTTGTTGTTGTTTCCAGGTCGTTTGTGGCTAGCAGTGTATTCCTGTGTATATACATATATATATATATAATCTTGTCTAGCAGATTCACTCTGTATGCAGTGCACTCAGAAAGTATTCAGACCCCTTTACTTTTTCCACATTTCGTTACGTTACAGCCTTATTTTAAAATGTATTAATATTTTTTTCCCCCTCAATTTACACACAATACCCAATAACGACAAAGCAACATAGGTTTTTAGAAATGTTTGTAAATTTATTAAAAATAAAAAACTGAAATAATAGCATTTACATAACTATTCAGAACCTTTACTCAGTACTTTGTTGATGCACCTTTGGCAGTGATTACAGCCTCGAGTCTTCTTGGGTATGACGCTACAAGGTTGCCACACCTGTATTTGAGGAGGTTCTCCCATTATTTTCTGCAGATCCTCTCAAGCTCTTTCAGGTTAGGTGGAGAGCGTCACTACACAGCTATTTTCAAGTGTCTCCAGAGATGTTCGATCGGGTTCAAGTCTGGGATCTGGCTGGGCCACTCAAGGACATTCAGAGACTTGTCCCGAAGCCACTCCTGCGTTGTCTTGGCTGTGTGCTGTTGTTGTTGTCCTGTTGGAAGGTGAACCTTCTCTCCAGCCTGAGGTCCTGAGCGCTCTGGAGCAGGTTTTCATCAGGGATCTCTCTGTACTTTGCTCTGTTCATCTTTCCCTCAATCCTGACTAGTCTCCCTGCCGCTGAAAAACATCCCCACAGCATGATGCTGCCACCACCATGCTTCACCATAGGGATGGTGCCAGGTTTCCTCCAGACGTGACGTTTGGCATTCAGGCCAATGAGTTCAATCTTGGTTTCATCAGACCAGAGAATCTTGTTTCTCATGGTCTGAGAGTCCTTTAGGTACTTTCTGGCAAACACCAAGCAGGCTGTCATATGCCTTTTACTGAGGGGTGGCTTCCATCTGGCCACTCTACCATAAAGGCCTGATTGGTGGAGTGCTGCAGAGATGGTTGTCCTTCTGGAAGGTTCTCCCATCTCCACAGAGGATCTCTGGAGCTCTGTCAGAGTGACCATCGGGTTCTTGGTCACCTCCTTTCTTCTTTTATTGTTAATGATTTTGCAAAAATGTCAAAAACCTGTTTTCACTTTCTCATTAATGGGTTATTGTGTGTAGATTGATGTGAAACAAATATTTAATGAATTTTAGAATAAGGCTGTAATTTAACAAAATGTGGAAAAAAGGTCAAGGGGTCTGAATACTTTCAGAATGCACTGTACATAGTAATAATAACGTCATATTTAATAAGTTGATGTTTCCAGGTCGTGTGTGGCTAGCAGAGTGTACTCCAGTCTATGTCCAGTACTTTGTCAAGTTCTTCATCATTGGAGTGACTGTGTTGGTGGTGGCTGTACCTGAGGGGCTGCCGCTCGCTGTCACCATATCACTGGCCTACTCTGTCAAGGTACGTGAGGATGGGTGTGTATGTTTGGGTAAACACTGTACTTGTTTGTTAGAGATCTGAGAGGGTAGAGGAATAACCGTAGCGGGTAGCAAGCAATATGCCGGGAACTTCCAATTGGCCAATCACTAACTCTATCACTAACAGCTGTCAAATCAGATCTACACAGTTATGTAGTGCATGTCGGGCAATTTGTGATTGGACCATCCCACACAACAACATACTTCAGTTTACTATAGTACTATATGTAGAATTCTGAGGTTAACTGTGGTATACTGTAGAATCCTATACTTCACACTGTAGTATTCCTCGATGGTGCAGTGCTTCCAGCGCCTTCAGAAAGCATTCATACCCCTTTACTCTGTAGTATTCCTCGATGGTGTAGTGCTTCCAGCGCCTTCAGAAAGCATTCATACCCCTTCACACTGTAGTATTCCTCGATGGTGTAGTGCTTCCAGCGCCTTCAGAAAGCATTCATACCCCTTTACTCTGTAGTATTCCTCGATGGTGTAGTGCTTCCAGCGCCTTCAGAAAGCATTCATACCCCTTTACTTTGTGTTACAGCCTGAATTTAAAATGGATTCAACTGATAATGTTTTCTCTCGCCCATCTACACACAATACCCAATAATGACGAAGTGAAAATATGTTTTTAGACTTTTTTTTGGAAATGTATTGAAAATGAAATACAGAAATATTTCATTTACATAAGTATTTACACCCCTGAGTCAATAATTTGTAGAAGCACCTTTGGCGGCAATTACAGATGTGAGTCTTTCTGGGTACGTTTCTAAGAGCTTTCCACACCTGGTTGTTGATCATTGCTAGACAACCGTTTTCAGGTCTTGCCGTAGATTTTCAAGCAGATTTAAGTCAAAACTGTAACTTGTGAACATGCACTGCCTTCTTGGTAAGCAACTCCAGTGTAGATTTGTTGTGTTTTACATTTTTTATTTTATTCGACCTTTATTTAACTAGGCAAGTCAGTTAAAACAAAATATTTTTTACAATGACAGCCTAGCCCGGCCAAACCCCGGACGACACTGGGCCAATTGTGAGCCGCCCTATGGGACTCCCAATCACGTCTGGTTGTGATACAGCCTGGAATCGAACCAGGGTCTGTAGTGACGCCTCTATCACTGAGATGCTGAGCCACTCGGGAACCCTTTTAAAGTCACCATTGGACTCATAGCGAAATCCCTGAGCGGTTTCCTTTCTCTCCAGCAACTGAGTTAGGAAGGACGCCTGTATCTTTGTAGTGACTGGGTGTATTGATACACCATTCAAAGTGTAATGAATAACCAACAGGACAACAACCTTAAAACACACAGCCAAGACAACACAGGAGTGGCTTCGGGACAAGTCTATTGAATGTCCTTGAGAGGATCTGCAGAGAAGAATGGGAGAAACTCCCCAAATACAGGTGTGCCAAGCTTGTAGCGTTATACCCAAAAAGACTCAAGACTGTAATTGCTTCCAAAGGTGCTGAACAAACCACTGAGTAAAGGGTCTGAATACTTATGGAAATATGATATTTCAGCTTTTTATTTTTAATAACTTTGCTAAAATTTCTAAAAACCTGTTTTTGCTTTGTCATTATGGGGTATTGTGTTTAGATTGAAGGGGAAAAAAACAATGTAATCCATTTTAGAATAAGGCTGTAACATAACAAAATGTGGAAAAAGTCAAGGGGTCTGAATAATTTCTGAATGCACAGTATAAAAAAATAGATATTTTAGAAATGCAAATGACTTTCCTTAAAGACAGTCACCTTATTGGAGGGCGCTGCCAATAAACTGACTGGACATAATGAACATCTTGAAGATTGTCACATGAATGAACTCACTAACGGTCAAACTCAACACATATCAGACAGAACCATCGACCACACCCCAAACATTTCTTCAAGACAGCATGGCCACAAAATGGCTGCTCACAGGAATAAACCAACAGCAACAACGCCGTATAGCCTACACATACATTTCCTTCATGTCCTCCCTTAGTAAGGGTGATGAGGGAAACAATGACAAACTTTGGTTCCTAACAAGTCGTAGTCTTGTAACTGAAGAATATTGTGTAACTGATTGAGATTTAGATGAGGGTTATGGTGATACCCATTCTTTTACTGCGGTGGGCTGAATCAGGGTCACACCGAGGGTTTATTTTACTGCGGTGGGCTGAATCAGGGTCACACCGAGGGTTTATTTTACTGCGGTGGGCTGAATCAGGGTCACACCGAGGGTTTATTTTACTGCGGTGGGCTGAATCAGGGTCACACTGAGGGTTTATTTTACTGCGGTGGGCTGAATCAGGGTCACACCGAGGGTTTATTTTACTGCGGTGGGCTGAATCAGGGTCACACCGAGGGTTTATTTTACTGCGGTGGGCTGAATCAGGGTCACACTGAGGGTTTATTTTACTGCGGTGGGCTGAATCAGGGTCACACCGAGGGTTTATTTTACTGCGGTGGGCTGAATCAGGGTCACACTGAGGGTTTATTTTACTGCGGTGGGCTGAATCAGGGTCACACTGAGGGTTTATTTTACTGCGGTGGGCTGAATCAGGGTCACACCGAGGGTTTATTTTACTGCGGTGGGCTGAATCAGGGTCACACCGAGGGTTTATTTTACTGCGGTGGGCTGAATCAGGGTCACACTGAGGGTTTATTTTACTGCGGTGGGCTGAATCAGGGTCACACCGAGGGTTTATTTTACTGCGGTGGGCTGAATCAGGGTCACACCGAGGGTTTATTTTACTGCGGTGGGCTGAATCATGGTCCCATGTGGCTCAGTTGGTAGAGCATGGTGTTTGCAACGCCAGGGTTGTGGGTTCGATTCCCACGGGGGACCAGTACGGAAAAAAAGAAATGTATTCACTACTGTAAGTCGCTCTGGATAAGAGCGTCTGCTAAATGACTAAAATGTAGAAATGTAAAATGTAGAATCAGGGTCACACAGAGTGATTCTTGGTAGTCTTAAACACATCTACTTTGAAACAAAAGTATACACCTCACACACATGGTTATGGACTCAACTCTGTCAGATATAGAGATGAAATGTTAGAAAACAATAAAATCCTCTTGACAGAAAAACTTGATTTTCGGTATTTAAAAAAAAAAGTGATGTTTATTAATTATGAAATTATGTTTAATATGAATAACATTCCATCCACTGGGTCATTATGCAGGAAAGGGCTACAGAGCAGGCAGAGCAGGTATAGGCAGAGTAGGCAGAGATACAGTTCAGTTTATATCTAGAGCAGGCAGAGCAGGCATAGCAGGCAGAGCAGGCAGAGCAGGTAGAGCAGGTAGAGCAGGCAGAGCAGGTAGAGCAGGTAGAGCAGGTAGAGGAGGTAGAGCAGGCAGAGCAGGTAGAGCAGGCAGAGCAGGCAGAGCAGGTAGAGCAGGCAGAGCAGGTAGAGCAGGCAGAGCAGGCAGAGCAGGTAGAGCAGGTAGAGCAGGTAGAGGTAGAGCAGGCAGAGCAGGTAGAACAGGCAGAGCAGGCAGAGCAGGTAGAGCAGGTAGAGCAGGTAGAGCAGGCAGAGCAGCAGAGCAGGCAGAGGCAGAGATACAGTTCAGTCTAAGAGTCTTTCTAGATTCAGGAGACAGAAAGGTGCAAATAATAATGACGGGCAATAACAGCAATAGACATCCGTAACTAATTTTCTGTTAATGGCAATAATCAATGACAATATGCAAATCCAATAAGGATATAAATTGGTAAAGCTATGCATAAATATAGTAGTGGTTAAAGAATGGCCAGATAGGGGTGAAATAGCATGCGGCATAGTAGACCAAAGCTAATAAAGGTAGCAAGCATAGCCATAAAGCAGGCTTAGTTAGCATAACAAAGGTAGCAAGCACAGCCATTAAGCAGGCATAGTTAGCATAACAAAGGTAGCAAGCACAGCCATTAAGCAGGCTTATTTAGCATAACAAAGGTAGCAAGCACAGCCATTAAGCAGGCTTAGTTAGCATAACAAAGGTAATACACAAACAGTGTAACAGTTATCAACATGACCATTAGCACTCCAAGTACTAAAGAGAACAGATCAATAGACTCAAAATGGCTGTTTGATTGAGACCTTAGCATTTTGCAGCCATTATACAAAACAAACAACGATGAGAGAGTCCTCTTCTTATTCTCTCTTATAGTAATGTTACGTTTGATTCCCGAAGCATGAGTCGAAATCGCTAAGCAGCTAACTTCGAAGCAGTGTGCCGATGCACTTTATCAGAAGGACGTCATGAATGATGTCCGAAGTTTTGTTTGATCACCTGCTTTTTCAACTTGTGTTGCAAAATGCGAGATTCCACTGATTTCGCCGTGGTTCCGGTGCTTTCTTTGATTCCAAGCTGCTTTCAAACACGACCTCTAGTGGACACATAGCAAATAGAAACGTCCCTTTTTCAGGACCCTGTCTTTCAAAGATAATTCGTAAAAATCCAAATAACTTCACAGATCTTCATTGTAAAGGGTTTAAACACTGTTTCCCATGCTTGTTCAATGAACCATAAACAATTAATGAACATGCACCTGTGGAACGGTCGTTAAGACACTAACAGCTTACAGACGGTAGGCAATTAAGGTCACATTTATGAAAACTTAGGACAATAAAGAGGCCTTTCTACTGGCCTTTCTAAAAGACCAAAAGAAAGATGCCAAGGTTCTCTGCTCATCTGCGTGAGCGTGCCTTAGGCATGCTGCAAGGAGGCATGAGGACTGCAGATGCAGGGCAATAAATTGCAATGTCCGTACTGTGAGACGCCAAAGACAGCGTTACAGGGAGACAGGACGGACAGCTGATCGTCCTCGCGGTGGCAGACCACGTGTAACAACACCTGCACAGGATCAGTACATCCGAATATCACACCTGCGGGACAGGTACAGGATGGCAACAACAACTGCCCGAGTTACACCAGGAACACACAATCCCTCCATCAGTGCTCAGACTGTCCGCAATAGGCTGAGAGAGGCTGGACTGAGGGCTTGTAGGCCTGTTGTAAGGCAGGTCCTCACCAGACATCACCGGCAACAACGTCGCCTATTGGCACAAACCCATCGTCGCTGGACCAGACAGGACTGGCAAAAAGAGCTCTTCACTGACGAGTCGCGGTTTTGTCTCACCAGGGGTGATGGTCGGATTCGCATTTATTGTCGAAGGAATGAGCGTTACACCGAGACCTGTACTCTGGAGTGGGATCGATTTGGAGGTGGATGGTCCATCATGGTCTTGGGCGGTGTGTCACAGCATCATCGGACTGAGCTTGTTGTCATTGCAGGCAATCTCAACGCTGTGTGTTACAGGGAAGACATCCTCCTCCCTCATGTGGTACCCTTCCTGCAGGCTCATCCTGACATGACCCTCCAGCATGACAATGCCACCAGCCATACAGCTAGTTCTCTGCGTGATTTCCTGCAAGACAGGAATGTCAGTGTTCTGCCATGGCCAGCGAAGAACCCGGATCTCAATCCCATTGAGCA
>NC_042986.1:44935513-44963013 GCF_901001165.1 Salmo trutta
ATAATGACATCACAACACCCCATAATGACATCACAACACCCCATAATGACATCACAATACCCCATAATGACATCACAATACCCCATAATAACAAAGCGAAAACAAATGTGTTCAAACTAAAAAACAGAAATACGTTATTTACATAGTATTCAGACTCTTTGCTATGAGACTCAATTGACCTCAGGTGCTTCCTGTTTCCATTGATTATCCTTGAGATGTTTCTACAACTTGATTGGAGTCCACATGTGGTAAAATCAATTGATTGGACATGATTTGGAAAGGCACACACCTGTCTATATAAGGTCCCGCAGTTGACAGAGCAAAAACCAAGCCATGAGGTCGAAGGAATTGTCCGTACAGCCCAGAGACAGGATTGTGTCGAGGCACATATCTGGGAAAGGGTACCAAAACATTTCTGCAGCATTGAAAGTCCCTAAGAACACAATGACCTCCATCATTCTTAAATGGAAGAAGTTTGTAACCACCAAGACTCATTCTAGAGCTGGCCGCCCGGCCAAACTGAGTAATCGGGGAAGATGGGCCTTGGTCAGGGAGTTGACCAAGAACCCAACGGTTACTTTGACAGAGCTCTAGAGTTTCTCTGTGAAGATGAGAGAACCTTCCAGAAGGACAACCATCTCTGCAGGACTCCACCAATCAGGCCTTTATGGTAGAGTGGCCAGACGGAAGCCACTCCTCAGTATAAGGCACATGACAGCCCTCTTGGAGTTTGTGTTTTTTTATGGCACCTGACCACACGACTGAACAGTAGTCCAGGTGCAACAAAACTAGGGCCTGTAGGACCTGCCTTGTTGATAGTGTTGTTAAGAAGGCAGAGCATCGCCTTATTATAGACAGACTTCTCCCCATCTTAGCTACTACTGCATCAGTATGTTTTGACCATGACAGTTTACAATCTAGTGTTACTCCAAGCAGTTTAGTCATCTCAACTTGCTCAATTTCCACATTATTTATTACAAGATTTAGTTTAGGTTTAGTGAGTGTTTTGTTCCAAATACAATGCTTTTAGTTTTAGAAATATTTAGGGCTAACTTATTCCTTGCCTCCCACTCTGAAACTAGCTGCAGCTCTTTGTTAAGTGTTCCAGTCATTTCAGTCGCTGTAGTAGCTGACATCTATAGTGTTGAGTCATCCGCATACATAGAAACTCTGGCTTTACTCAAAGTCAGTGGCATGTTGTTAGTAAAAAATTAAAAAGCAAGGGGCCTAAACAGCTACCCTGGGGAATTCCTGATTCTAACTGGATTATACTTGAGATGCTTCCATTAAAGAACACCCTCTGTGTTCTGTTAGACAAGTAACTCTTTATCCACATCATAGCAGGGGGTGTAAAGCGATAACACATACATTTTTCCAGCAGCAGACTATGATCAATAATGTCAAAAGCTGCACTGAAGTCTAACAAGACAGCCCCCACAATCCTTTTATCATCAATTTCTCTCAGCCATTCATCAGTCATTTGTGTAAGTGCTGTTCTTGTTGAGTGTCCTTCCCTATAAGCATGCTGAAATTCTGTTGTCAATTTGTTTACTGTAAAATAGCATTGTATCTGGTCAAACACAATTTTTTTCCAGAAGTTTACTAAGGGTTGGTAACAGGCTGATTGGTCGGCTACTCGAGCCAATAAAGGGGGCTTTACTATTCTTGGGTAGCAGAATGACTTTAGCTTCCCTCCAGGCCTGAGGGCAACACACTTTCTAGTAGGCTTATATTGAAGATATGGCAAATAGGAGTGGTAATATCATTTGCAATTATCCTCAGTCATTTTCCATCCAGATTGTCAGACCCCGGTGGCTTGTCATTGTTGATAGACAGCAATAATTTTTCACCTCTTCCACACTGACTTTACGGAATTCAAAAGTACAATTCTTGTCTTTCATCATTTGGTCAGGTATACTTGGATGTGTAGTGTCAGCGTTTGTTGCTGGCATGTCATGCCTAAGTTTGCTTAACTTGCCAATGAAAAGTAATTAAAGTAGTTTGCAATATCAGTGGGCTTTGTGATGAATGAGGCATCTGATTCAATAAGTGAAGGATCCGAGTTGGCTTTTTTTCTCCCAATTTTTATTTAAGGTGCCCCAAAGCTTTTTACTATCATTCTTTATATAATTTATCTTTGTTTCATAGTATAGTTTATTGTGTAGTTTATTTTTATTTAGTTTAGTCACATGATTTCTTAATTTGCAGTACGTTTGCCAATCAGTTGTGCAGCCAGACTTATCTGCCATTCCTTTATCCTCATCCCTCTCAACCATACCATTCTTCAATTCCTCATCAATCCACAGGGATTTAACCGTTTTTACAGTCATTTCCTTAATGGGTGCTTATTAGTAACTTGAATAAGCAATTTCATAAATGTGTCCAGTGCAGCGTCTGTTTGCTCCTCATTACACACCACAGAACAGCAAATATTCTTTACATCATCAACATATGAATCACTACAAAATGTATTGCATGATGTCTTATATACTATATATTATGCCCAGACTTTGGAACTTTGGTTTTCCTATATATGGCTATTATATTGTGATCGCTACATCCTATGGATTTGGATAGTGCTTTAAAGCAAATTTCTGCAGCATTAGTAAAGATGTGATCACTACATCCTATGGATCTGGATACGGCTTTCAAGCTAATTTCTGCAGCACTAGGAAAGATGTGATGAATACATATTGATGATTTCATTCCTGTGCTGTTTGTAAATACCCTGGTAGGTTGACTGATAACCTGAACCAGGTTGCAGGCACTGGTTACAGTTTGAATCTTTTTCCTGAGTGGGCAGCTTGATGAAAGCCAGTCAATATTTAAATCACCCAGAAAATATACCTCTCTGTTGATATCACATACATCACATCAAGCATTTAACACATATTATCCAGATACTGACTGTTAGCACTTGGTGGTCTATAGCAGCTTCCCACCAGAATGGGTTTTAGGTGAGGCAGATGAACCTGCAGCCATATTACTACATTAGATCATCTCTAAGCTTTACAGGAATGTGGTTCTGAATATAGACCACAACACCGCCTCCGTTGGCATTTCTGTCTTTTCTGTAGATGTTAGAACCATGTATTACTACCACTGTATCATTAAAAGTTTTATCTAAGTGAGTTTCAGCGATAGAATATGTTACACGGAAGTTGCTGACTTCATGGACTTTGTTTCTCAGGCTGCATATGTTAATATGGGCTATTTATAGCACTTTTCTGGGTTGTTTGATTGTTTTTAATGCTTTACTGGGGAGCTTATCAGAGGTAGACTTACTCATGTTATTTACATTGGAGCTGATAGTGCAGGGTGAGCTGCATAAAGTGGTCTTCCTACTATTGCACACGCCTCAGTGCTAACAGTGTAACTCTGGTTTATAGGCTCATGATTACTGCTTACAATAGCTGTAGGATAAACAGATGTATTCAGTGCAATTAGGGGTACATCAATTAAATTACTTACATTGTGTTTGCCAATGCCCCTAAGATCATGTACATTTGATGCAGCATTATGACGACTCATTGTCACAATGGTAGGGACTAACTGAGCTGGTCCTGGATCATCATACCAGTCATTGTTTCAACGCAGCCTTGAAATGCTTGGACAAAGTCCAGGAGCCAAGATGATTTGGATGGACTCCGTCATTCCTGTAGAGTATCTTCTGTTTCCAAAGTTATCAATAAAAGTGACTCCAGCAAAGCTACAGTAGTCTTTTAGCCAGATGTGTAATACCAGCAGTCTGCTGAATCTTTCACATCCGTGGCCCAACGATGGTATTGGACCTGAAATTATTGCCCTTTTTTGGAGTCTTTTAATGCTAAAATCAGTTCTTTAAAATCTATTTTCAAGTGTTCCGAGCTAGCCCTCCTGATGTCGTTTGACCTCACATGGACTACGACAGTGTCAGCTCCCGGCATCTGTGGTAGAACAGTCAGAAGCAGCCTGGTTATGTCCTGTACTCCTGGGTAGAACAGTCAGAAGCAGCCTTGTGATGTCCTGTACTCCTGCTCCTGGGTAGAACAGTTAGAAGCAGCCTTGTTATGTCCTGTACTCCTGGGTAGAACAGTCAGAAGCAGCCTTGTTATGTCCTGTACTCGTGCTCCTGGGTAGAACAGTCAGAAGCAGCCTGGTTATGTCCTGTACTCCTGGGTAGAACAGTCAGAAGCAGCCTTGTGATGTCCTGTACTCCTGCTCCTGGGTAGAACAGTCAGAAGCAGCCTGGTTATGTCCTGTACTCCTGGGTAGAACAGTCAGAAGCAGCCTGGTTATGTCCTGTACTCCTGGGTAGCACAGTCAGAAGCAGCCTTGTTATGTCCTGTACTCCTGCTCCTGGGTAGAACAGTCAGAAGCAGCCTTGTTATGTCCTGTACTCCTGCTCCTGTGTAGAACAGTCAGAAGGAGCCTTGTGATGTCCTGTACTCCTGCTCCTGGGTAGAACAGTCAGAAGCAGCCTTGTTATGTCCTGTACTCCTGGGTAGAACAGTCAGAAGCAGCCTGGTTATGTCCCATACTCGTGCTCATGGGTAGAACAGGGTTTTTGCCTTGGGGACCGAGATGTTTCTCACCATAGAGCTGCCTATGATGACAGCTGGTGATGTTGAATGGGCCGGTCCCTCAGGAAACCTCTCGGTCTGGTGAGGGGGGAGCTCTGAGGATCTGAACCCGAGGTAGAAGCCACCGGAGAGGGAGACAAGGGCGAAGATGCAGGTACCTCCGCATCCGATCTTGATTGGTAAGCCACCACGGACGAAGGCGCTGGAACCTCTGGATCCAGGGCGGCAAAGCTGTTTCTGGTCTGTGTCAGTTCCGGGCTCAACATCTCCATGGAGACCCCCGTTGCCAGAGGACGCCTTCTTCGAGTTCCATGGCGAGTGATGTACCTCCATGGCTGGTTGGTTGGGTCGAGATCAGCTTTGTTCTCCAGGGATGGAACCCTGCCAAGCACCGGCCAGTCGGCTGTGGAGAGCCGACACGGCGGTGAAACTTCCACCAGCCCAGAGCGCCGTCCGGCTACTGGGGTAGAAGAAAAAAGAAAAAGTAGGTGGGTGTGGGTTCCGCAGTAGCTTATGTAGGTTTGCTACTTGCAAGCAGTTGCTACATTGAAAGTCAACGCAGTCCACATTATCCCGGAACAAAGCAAAGTAAACACAGCTCCTACAACGTTCAATAGCGGCCTCCATCTGAAATCGCCGAGCCAGCTAGGCTAGCTGGGCTTTCGCGTCTCTCCCCCAATACAGAATCTGTCAAGATCCTGGGACAGATAGCAGTACTCATAGCAATTTAGTCCAACAGGATTCAAAACAAAATAAAATTATATAAAAACACTGTCAGCTTTTAAACTGAGGTCTTTTGTTCAGGTTTCACCCCTCTTCACCCCTCTTTACACTACTGCTAGAAGCTGTTAAGGAGCCTTTTGGTCCGAGACTTGGCGCTCCGGTACCGCTTGCCGTGCGGTAGCAGAGAGAACAGTCTATGACTTGGGTGACTGGAGTCTCTGACAATTTGTTGGGCTTTCCTCTAACACCGCCTAGTATATAGGTCCTGGATGGCAGGAAGCTTGGCCCCAGTGATGTACTGGGCCGTACGCACTACCCTCTGTAGCGCCTTACGGTCAGATGCCGAGCAGTTGCAGCTGTATAACTTTTTGAGGATCTGGGGTCCCATGCCAAATATTTTCAGTCTCCTGAGGGGGAGAAGGTGTTGTCGTGCCCTCTTCACAGCCATGATACTTTGTTGGTGATGTGGACACCAAGGAACTTGAAACTCTCGACCCGCTCCACTACAGCCCCGTTGATGTTAAACGGGGACTGTTCGGCCTGCCTTTTCCTGTAGTCCACGATCACCTCCTTTGTTTTGCTCACATTGAGGGAGAGGTTGTTGTCCTGGCACCACACTGCCAGGTCTCTGACCTCCTCCCTATAGGCTGTCTCATCGTTGTCGGTGATCAAGCCTACCGCTGTTGTGTCGTCAGCAAACTTATAATGGTGTTGGAGTCGTGTTTGGACTAAACACAGACACCTGAGGGGCCCCTGTGTTGAGGATCAGCGTGGTGGATGTGTTGTTACCTACCCTTACCACCTGGGGGCAGCCCGTCAGGAAGTCCAGGATCCAGTTGCAGAGGGAGGTGTTTAGTCCCAGGCTTCCTAGCTTAATGATGAGCTTTGTGGACACTATGGTGTTGAACGCTTTGCTGTAGTCAATGAACAGCATTCTCACATAGGTGTTCCTTTTGTCCAGATGAGAAAGGGCAGTGTGGAGTGAAATTGAGATTGCAACATCTGTGGATCTGTTGGGGCGGTATGCGAATTGGAGTGGGTCTATGGTATCCGGGATTATGCTGTTGATGTGAGCCATGACCAGCCTTTCATAGCACTTCATGGCTACCGACGTGAGTGCTACGGGGCGGTAATCATTTAGGCAGGTTACCTTCGCTTCCTTGGGCACAGGGACTATGGTGGTCTGCTTGAAACATGTAGGTATTACAGACTCGGTCAGAGAGAGGTTGAAAATGTCAGTGAAGACACTTGCCAGTTGGTCCGCGCATGCTTTGAGTACATGTTCTGGTAATTTGTCTGGCCCAGCGGCTTTGTGAATGTTGACCTGTTTAAAGGTCTTGCTCAAATCAGGTTATCCCACAGTCATCCGGAACAGCTGATGCTCTCATGCATGCTTCAGTGATGCTTGCATCGAAGCAATTATAAAAGGCATTTAGCTCATCTGGTAGGCTCACGTCACTTGGCAGCTTGCGGCTGGATTTCTCTTTGTAGTCCGTAATACTTTTCAAGCCCTGCCACATCCGACGAGCGTCAGAGCCGGTGTAGTAGGATTCAATCTTAATCCTGTCTTGACGCTTTGGTTGTTTGATGGTTTGTCTGAGGGCGTAGCAGGATTTCTTATAAGCGTCCCGCTCCTTGAAAGCGGCAGCTCTAGCCTTTAGCTCGGTGCGGATGTTGCCTGTAACCCATGGCTTCTGGTTGGGATATGTACGTACAGTCACTGTGGGGATGACGTCATCGATGCACTTATTGATAAAGCCGATGACTGAGGTGGTGTACTCCTCAATGCCATTGGATGAATCCCGGAACATATTCCAGTCTGAGCAGCAAAACAGTCCTGTAGCGTAGCATCTGCGTCATCTGACCACTTCCATATTGAGCGAGTCACTGGTACTTCCTGCTTTAGTGTTTGCTTGTAAGCAGGAATCAGAATGATATAATTATGGTCAGATTTGCCAAATAGAGGGCGAGGGAGAGCTTTGTATGCGTTTCTGTGTGTGGAGTAAAGGTGGTCTAGAGTTTTTTTTCCCCTCTGGTTGCACATGTGACATGCTGGTAGAAATGAGGTAAAACAGATTTAAAATTGCCTGCATTAAAGTCCCCGGCCACTAGGAGTGTTGCTTCTGGATGAGCATTTTCTTGTTTGCTTATGGCCTTAAAACCTGCATCGGTCTGTGGTGGTAAATAGATGGTTACGAATAATATAGATGAGAACTCTCTTGGTAGATAGTGTGGTCTACAGCTTATCATGAGGTATTCTACCTCAGGCGAGCAAAATACCTCGAGACTTCTTTAATACTAGACATCGCGCACAAGCTGTACCTGAAAAATATACACGCACCCGCCCCTCGTCTTACCAGACGTAGCTTCTCTGTCCTGCCGATGAAAATCCCGCCAGCTCTATATTATGCGTGTCGTCGTTCAGCCACGACTCAGTGAACCATAAGATATTACAGTTTTTAATGTCCTGTTGGTAGGATAGTCATATATCATCTATTTTGTTTTACAATGCACGTTGGCCAGTAGAACGGATGGTATTTGAGGTTGACTCACTCGCCTATGAACTCTCAGAAGGCAGCCCGACCTCCGCCCCTCTTTTTCTCCGTCTGTTCTTCACGCAAATGACAGGGATTTGGGCCAGTTCCCGAGAAAGCAGTATATCTTTCGCGTCGGAATTGTTAAAGAAAAAATCTTTGTCCAGTTTGAGGTGAGTAATCGCTGTTCTGATGTCCAGAAGTTATTTTTGGTCATAAGAGACGGTAGCAGCAACATTATGTATAAAATAAGTAAAAAAATAAGTTACAAACAACGTGAAAAAACTAACAAAATAACACTGTTGGTTAGAAGCTCGGAAAACTGCAGCGATTACAGCATCGAGTCTTCTTGGGTATGACGCTACAAGCTTGGCACACCTGTATTTGGGGAGTTTCTCCCATTCTTCTCTGCAGATCCTCTCAAGCTCTGTCAGGTTGGATGTTTTTAATATTTATTCTTCTTTTTTTTCTTTTTTTTCATACAACCTGACAGACTTCAGGCGGACCAAACCTTGAGACTTCCTTAGCTATAATGCACCAGCTGTATAGTGCACGACCCTAAGCACAAAGCCAAGACAATGCAGGAGTGGCTTCGGGACAAGTCTCTGAATGTCCTTGTGCCCGGAGTCGAACCCGATCTAACATCTCTGGAGAGACCTGAAAATAGCTGTTCAGCGACGATCCCCATCCAACCTGACAGAGCTTGAGAGGATCTGCAGAGAAGAAGGGGAGAAACTCCCCAAATACAGGTGTAAGCTTGTAGCGTCATACCCAAGAAGACTCGATTTTGTAATCGCTGCCAAAGGTGCTTCAACTAAGTACTGAGTAAAGGGTCTGAATACTTATGTAATAGTGATATTTAAGTTTTTCATTTTTAATACATTTGCTAAAATAAAAAATTTAATGTTTTTGCTTTGTTGTTATCGGGTATTGTGTGTAGATTGATGAGGGAAAAAAGCTATTGAAACAATTTTAGAATATGGCTGTAACGTAACAAAATGTGGAAAAAGTCAAGTGGTCTGAATACTTTCCGAAGTCTAGATGGAGTGTTACAATAGTCTACTGTAGATGTTACTATAGAATATGTAAAGTGCGTTACACACTGTCTCAGTGAACTTTCTCTCTCTCTCTCACTCCCTTCCTCTCTCCCTCTAGGTGTATACCTTTAACTCGGTGCGTAAGTCCATGTCCACGGTGGTCCAGCAACGAGACGGATCCTTCAGACTGTACAGTAAAGGAGCTTCTGAGATACTACTGAAGAAGTGAGGGAGGAGGAGGAGGGGGAAGAGGGGTGGGGAGAGGAGGAAGAGGGGGAGGAGAGGGAGGGATGTAGAAACAAAACCAATGAAATGTACACTGTACTTCTCAACAATATCACTAATTCTACTAATATATCTCTCTCTCTCTCTCTCTCTCCCTCTCAATTAAATTAAATTAAATGTAAGGGCTTTATTGGTATGGAAAACATATGTCTACATTGCCAAAGCAAGTGAAATAGATATTAAACAAAAATGAAATAAAACATAAAAATGTACAGTAAAATGAACAGTAAACATTACACTCACAAAAGTTCCAAAATAATAAAGACATTTTAAATGTCATATTATGTCTATATACAGTGTTGTAACGATGTACAAATAGTTAGAGTGTAAAAGGGAAAATAAATAAACATAAATATGGGTTGTATTTACAATGGTGTTTGTTCTTCACTGGTTGCCCTTTTCTTGTGGCAACAGGTCACAAATCTTGCTGCTGTGATGGAACACTGTGGTATTTCACCCAATAGATATGGGAGTTTATCAAAATTGGGTTTGTTTTCAAATTCTTTTTCTATCTGTGTAATCTGAGGGAAATATGTGTCTCTAATATGGACATACTTTTGGCAAGAGGTTAGGAAGTGCAGCTCAGTTTCTACCTCATTTTGTGGGCAGTGTGCACATAGCCTGTCTTCTCTTGAGAGCCAGGTCTGCCTAAGGCAACCTTTCTCAATAGCAAGGCTATGCCCACTGAGTCTGTACATAGTCAAGGCTTTCATTAAGTTTGGGTCAGTCACAGTGGTCAGGTATTCTGCCACTGCGTACTCTCTGTTTAGGGCCAAATATCATTCTAGTTTGCTTAGTTTTTTTGTTAATTCTTTCCAATGTGTCAAGTAATTATCTTTTTGTTTTCTCATGATTTGGTTGGGTCTAATTGTGTTGCTGTCCTGGGGCTCTGTGGGGTCTGTTTGTGTTCGTGAACAGAGCCCCAGGACCAGCTTGCTTAGGGTACTCTTCTCCAGGTTCATCTCTCTGTAGGTGATGGCTTTGTTATGGAAGGTTTGGGAATCGCTTCCTTTTAGGTGGTTGTAGAATTTAACGTCTCTTTTCTGGATTTTGATAATTAGCGGGTTTCCGCCTTATTCTGCCCTGCATACATTATTTGGTGTTCTACGTTGTACACCGAGGATATTTTTTGCAGAATTCTGTATGCATATTCTCAATTTGGTGTTTGTCCCATTTTGTGAATTCTTGTTTGGTGAGCGGACCCCAGACCTCACAATCATAAAGGGCAATGGGTTCTATAACTGATCCTAATTGGTATGTCGAATTTTATGTTCCTTTTGATGGCATAGAAGACCCTTCTTGCCTTGTCTCTCAGCTCGTTCACAGCTTAGTGGAAGTTACCTGTGGCACTGATGTTTAGGCCGAGGTATGTATAGTTTATTTGTGTGCTCTAGGGCAATGGTGTCTAGATGCAAGTTGTATTTGTGGTCCTGGCAACTGGACCTTTTTTGGAACACCATTATTTTTGTCTTACTGAGATTTACTGTCAGGGCCCAGGTCTGACAGAATCTGTGCAGAAGATCTAGGTGCTGCTGTAGGTCCTCCTTGGTTGGGGACAGAAGCACCAGATCATCATCAAACAGTAGACATTTTACTTCAGATTCTAGTAGGGTGAGGCCGGGTGCTGCAGACTGTTCTAGTGCCCTCGCCAATTCGTTGATATATATGTTGAAGAGGGTGGGGCTTAAGCTGCATCCCTGTCTCACCCCACGCATCCCTGCATCCCTGTCTCACCTCGGCAATTTTAACCGCACACTTGTTGTTTGTGTACATGGATTTTATAATGTCGTATGTTTTTCCCCCAACCACTTTCCATCAATTTGTATAGCAGACCCTCATGCCAAATTGAGTCGAATGCTTTTTAAAAACCTCTTTGGGCTAGGGGGCGGTATTTTGACGTCCGGATGAAAAGCGTGCCCAAAGTAAACTACCTGCTACTCAGGCCCAGATGCTATTATATGCATATAATTGGTAGATTTGGATAGAAAACACTCTAAAGTTTCTAAAACTGTTGAAAAAAATTCTGTGAGTATAACAGAACTGATATGGCAGGCAAAAACCTGAGGAAAATCCATCCAGGAAGTGCCATTATTTGAAATGGGTAGTTTTCCATTGAAAGCCTATCCACCATATAAAGGGATATGACCTAGATTGCGTTCCCTATGGCTTCCACTTGATGTGAACAGTATTTAGACATTGTTTCAGGCTTTTATTCTGAAAAATGAGGGAGAATGACCACTTTCAATGAGTGGACCGTGGAAAGTCCCAGAGTTGTTTGGTGTGCGCTGCCGAGAGCGTGCATTTCGTTCTTTTTCCTTTATATTGACGATGCTATTGTCCGGTTGAAATATTATTGATTATTTAGACAAAAAACAACCTGAAGATTGGTTAAAAAACATCGTTTGACATGTTTCTACGAACTTTACTGGTACTATTTGGATTTTTCGTCTGCCTGTTGTGACTGCCTTTGAGCCAATGGATTACTGAACAAAACGAACATTTATTGTGTAACATGGAGTCTTGTGAGTGCAACCATATGAAGATCATCAAAGGTAAGTGATTAATTTTATCGCTATTTCTGACTTTTGTTACTCCTCTACTTGGCTGGAAAATGTTTGTATGGTTGTGTGTGCTGGGCACTGTCCTCAGATAATCGCATGGTGTGCTTTCGCCGTAAAGCCTTTTTGAAATCTGACACAGCGGCTGGATTAACAAGAAGTTAAGATTTATTTTGATGTATTACACTTATATTTTCGTGAATGTTGAATATTGATATTCCTGTAGTTTGAATTTGGCGTGCTGCCATTTCACTGGATGTTGTCAAATCGATCCCGCTAAAGGAATTGGTGTGTGAAGGGATCTATAAGAGAAGACTTTGCCTTTGTTTTGGTTTGTTTGTTTGTCAATTAGGGTGTGCAGGGTGAATACGTGGTCTGTCGTACGGTAATTTGGTAAAAAGCCAATTTGACATTTGCTCAGTACATTGTTTTCACTGAGGAAATGTACGAGTCTGTTAATGATAATGCAGAGGATTTTCCCAAGGTTGCTGTTGACACATATCCCACGGTAGTTATTGGGGTCAAATTTGTCTCCACTTTTGTTGATTGGGATGATCAGTCCTTGGCTCCAAATATTGGGGAAGATGCCAGAGCCAAGGATGATGCTAAAGAGTTTAAGTATAGCCAATTGGAATTTGTGATCTGTATATTTTATCATTTCATTGAGGACAACATCAATACCACAGGCCTTTTTGGGTTGGAGGGTTTGTATTTTGTCCTGTAGTTCATTCAATGTAATTGGAGAATCCAGTGGGTTCTGGTAGTGTTTAATAGTTGCGTCTGATTTGTATTTGATCATGTATATGTTTTTGCTGTTTGTTCTTTGTTATAGGGCCAAAAAGATTGGAGAAGTGGTTTATCCATACATCTCCATTTTGGATAGATAACTCTTCATGTTGTTGATTGTTTAGTGTGTTCCAATGTTCCCAGAAGTGGTTAGATTCTATGGATTCTTCAATTACATTGAGCTGATTTCTGACGTGCTGTTCCTTCTTTTTCCGTAGTGTATTCCTGTATTGTTTTAGTGATTCATCATAGTGAAGGCGTAGGCCCAGGTTTTCTGGGTCTCTGTTTTTGGTTGGATAGGTTTCTCAATTTCTTGTTGTTAATTTTCTTGGGTTGTCTGCTTGAAATTTTTAGATTTGATAGGGAAGCTGAGAGGTCAAATATACTGTTTAGGTTTTCTACTGCCAGGTTTACACTTTCACTATTACAGTGGAATGTTTTGTCCAAGAAATTGTCTAGAAGGGATTGAATTTGTTGTTGCCTAATTGTTTTTTGGTATATTTCCACACTACTCTCCTTCCATCTATAGCATTTCTTAATATTATTCAGCTCCTTTGGCTTTGATGCCTCATGATGGAGTTTTGCTCTGTTCAAGTAGACTGTGATTTTGCTGTTTTTCTGATAGGGGTGTCAGTGGGCTGACTGTGATCGCTCTGAGAGACTCTGGGTTGAGGTCAGTGATAAAGTAGTCTACAGTACTACTGCCAAGAGATGAGCTATAGGTGTACCTACCATAGGAGTCCCCTTGAAGCCTACCATTGACTATGTACAGACCCAGCGTGCAACAGAGCTGCAGGAGTTGTGACCCGTTTTTGTTGGTTGTCGTAGTTGTGCCTAGGGGGGCATATGGGGGAGGGAATGCTGTCACCTCCAGGTTGGTGTTTGTCCCCCTGTGTGCTGAGGGTGTCAGGTTCTTGTCCAGTTCTGGCATTTAGGTCACCACAGACTAGTACATGTCCCTGGGCCTGGAAATGATTGATCTCCCCCTCCAGGATGGAGAAGCTGTCTTCATTAAAGTATGGGGATTCTAGTGGGGGGATATAGGTAGGATGGAGAAGCTGTCTTCATTAAAGTATGGGGATTCTAGTGGGGGATATACAGTAGGATGGAGAAGCTGTCTTCATTAAAGTATGGGGATTCTAGTGGGGGGATATAGGTAGCACACAGGAGGACATTTTTCTCTGTTCAGATAATTTCATTAATTTCTAGCCAAATGTTAAATGTTCCTGTTTTGATTAATTTAATAGAGTGGGTTAGGTCTGCTCTATACCAAATTAGCATACCCCCTGAGTCTCTTCCCTGTTTCACACCTGGTAGTTTGGTGGATGGTACTACCAGCTCTCTGTAATCTAGAGGGCAACCAGTGGGTCCATCTCCTTTATACCATGTTTCTTGTAGGATGATAATGTCAGTAAATCTGATGGCGCCAACAGAGATGGTCGCCTCGCTTCGAGTTCTTAGGAAACTATGCAGTATTTTGTTTTTTTTATGCATTATTCTTACGTTGTTACCACAGGAAATCTTAAGTCTTATTACATACAGCCAGGAAGAACTATTGGATATAAGAGCAACGTCAACTTACCAACATTATGACCAGGAATACGACTTTCCCGAAGTGGATCCTCTGTTTGGTCCACCACCCAGGACAATGGATCGGATCCCAGCCGGCGACCCAAAACAACGATGCCGCAGAAGGAGCAGATGAAGCGGCCACAGGCTCCGTAGACGGGCACATCGCCCACCGCTCACGAGTATACTACTAGCCAATGTCCAGTCTCTTGACAACAAGGTAGACGAAATTCGTGCAAGTGTTGCCTTTCAGAGATTGTAACATTCTCTGTTTCATGGAAACATGGCTCTCTTGGGATATGTTGTCGGAAACGGTTCAGCCACCGGGCTTCTCCATGCATTGCGCCAACAGAGATAAACACCTCTCTGGGAAGAGGAAGGGCAGGGGTGTATGCTTCATGATTAACGACTCATGGTGTAATCATAACAACATTCAGGAACTCAAGTCCTTCTGCTCACCTGACCTAGAATTCCTCACAATCAAATGCCGACCATATTATCTCCCAAGAGAATTCGCGTCGGTTATTGTCACAGCCGTGTATACGTCAGGGATTGTTACATACTCTGTTTCACGGAAACATGACTCTCTCGGGATATGTTGTCGGAGTCGGTACAGCCACCGGGATTCTTCATGCATCGCGCCGACAGAAATAAACATCTCTCCGCGAAGAAGAGGGGCGGGGCTGTATGTTTCATGATTAACGACTCATAGCGTAATCATAATAACATACAGGAACTCAAGTCCTTTTATTCCCCCCTCAAGCTGATACCACGACGGCCCTCAAGGAACTTCACTTGACTCTATGTAAACTGGAAACCATATATCCTGAGGCCGCGTTTATTGTAGCTGGGGATTTAAACAAAGCAAATTTGAGAACAAGGCTACCTAAATTCTATCAGCATATTGATAGCACTACGCGCATGGGCAATACCCTCGATCACTCCTACTCTAACTTCCATGATGCATACAAAGCCCTCCCCCGCCCTTCCTTCGGCAAATCCGACCACGACATCATCTTGCTCCTACCGTCTTATAGGCAGAAACTCAAACAGGATGTACCAGTGACTAGAACCGTTCAACGCTGGTCTGACCAATCGGAATCCACGCTTCAAGATTGTTTTGATCACGCGGACAGGAATATGTTCCGGTCAGCCTCAGAGAACAACATCGACCTATACGCTGACTCAGTGAGTGAGTTTATAAAGAAGTGCATTGGAGATGTTGTACCCACTGTGACTGTTAAAACCTAACCTAACCAGAAACCGTGGATGGATGGCGGCATTTTCGCAACAATGAAAGCGCGATCCACCGCATTTAACCATGGAAAGAGGTCTGGGAATATGACAGAATATAAACAGTGTAGCTATTCACTCCGCAAGGCTATCCAACAAGCGAAATGCCAGTACAGGGACAAGATGGAGTTGCAATTCAATGGCTCAGACACTAGACGTTTGTGGCAGGGTCTACAGGAAATCACGGACTACAAAAAGAAAACATCACGCTTCCAGACAAGCAAAACTCCTTCTTTGACTGCTTTGAGAGTAATACAATGCCACCGTCGCGGCCCACTAACATGGACAGGGCCCCCCCCCCCTCCTTCTCCGTGGCTGACGTCAGTAAAACGTTTAAACGTGTTAACCCTCGCAAGGCTGCCGGCCCAGACGGCATCCCAACCGCGTCCTCAGAGCATGCGCAGACCAGCTGGCTGATGTGTTTACGGACATATTCAATCTGTCCCTATCCCAGTCTGCTGTCCCAATATGCTTCAAGATGGCCACCATTGTTCCTATTCCCAAGAAGGCAAAGGTAACTGAACTAAATGACTATCGCCCCGTAGCACTCACTTCTGTCATCATGAAGTGCTTTGAGAGACTAGTCAAGGATCATATCACCACCACCTTACCGGCCACCCTAGACCCACTTCAGTTTCCATACCGCCCCAACAGGTCTACAGACAACGCAATTGCCATCACACTGCACACTACCCATCTGGATGAAAGAATGCTGTTCATTGACTACAGCTCAGCATTCAACACCATAGTACCCTCCAAACTCATCATTAAGCGTGAGGCCCAGGGTCTCAACCCCGCCCTGTGCAATTGGGTCCAGGACTTTCTAACGGGCCGCCCCCAGGTGGTGATGGTAGGAAACAACATCTCCACTTCTCAGACCCTCAAGACACTGGGGTTCCACAAGGGTGTGTGCTCAGCTACCTCCTGTACTCCCTGGCCATACACGCCTCCTACTCAATCATCAAGTTTGCAGACGACACAACAATAGTGGGCTTGATTACCAACAACGACGAAACAGCCTACAGAGAGTAGGTGAGGGCACTCGGAGTGTTTTGTCAGGAAAACAACTGCACCGCCCTCAACCGCAAGGATCTCCAGAGGGTAGTGAGGTCTGTACAACGCATCACTGGGGGCAAACTACCTGCCCTCCAGGACACCTACACCACCCAATGTGACAGGAAGGCCAAAAAGATCATCAAGGACAGCAACCACCCGAGCCACTGCCTGTTCATCCTGCTATCATCCAGAAGGTGAGGTCAGTACAGGTGCATCAAAGCTGGAACCGAGAGACTGAAAAACAGCTTCTATCTCAAGGCCATCAGACTGTTAAACAGCCATCACTAGCACAGAGAGGCTGCTGCCTACACTGAGACCCAATCACTGGCCACTTTAATAAATGGATCACTAGTCACTATAAATAATGCCACTTTAAATAATGGCTACATATCTTATATTACTCATATCACATGTATATAATGTATTTTATACCATCTATTGCACCTTGCCTGTGCTGCTCGGCCATCACTCATCCATATACTTACATGTATATATTCTCATTCGACCCCTTTAGATGTGTGTGTATTAGGTAGTTGTTGTGGAATTGTTATATTACTTGTTAGATATTACTGCACTGTCGGAACTAGAAGCACAAGCATTTCACTACACTCGCATTAACATCTGCTAAACATGTGTATGTGACAAATAAAATTTGATTTGCTTTCCAATTTCTTTGATGATGTCTGGGTTCCTGCTCTTTAGGCCAAAGACAGATGGGGCTTGGGCCTGTTGCTCTGCTCACGGCCTGCGCATATGTCCTACTGTCATGTTGAGGTCTCTCTCTCTCTCTCTCTCTCTCTCTCTCTCTCTCTCTCTCTCTCATTCTCTCTCTGTCATTCTCTCATTCTCTCTCTCTCATTCTCTCTCTCATTCTTATTCTCTCTCTGTCATTCTCTCTCTCTCTCTCATTCTCTCTCTCTCATTCTCTCTCTCTCTCTCATTCTCTCTCTCTCTCTCTCTCTCTCTCTCTTCTATCGTCTCTCTCTTCTCTCCTTCCATTCTCTCTCTCTCTCTCTTCTCTCTCATCTCTCTCTCTTCATTCTCCTCTCCTCGTCTTCCTCATCTCTCTCTCTCTCTCTCATTCTCTCTCTCTCTCTCATTCTCTCTCTCTTTCACCCAGGTGTTCGTATATCATGGACGTTCATGGAGAGCCACGTAATTTCAGACCCAGAGACAGGGAGGAGATGGTGAAACAGGTGACACACCACACACACACACACACACACACACACACACACCACACACACACACACACACACACACACAACACACACACACACACCACACACACACACACACACATGCCCACACATACACACTTGATATGAATGTTACCAAATGTATTGTGATGAAACAGGTGATAGAGCCGATGGCATGTGAAGGGTTAAGGACGATCTGTATCGCATTCCGAGACCTTCCATCCAATCCCGAGCCAGACTGGGACAACGAGGAGGACATCGTTACTCAGCTGACCTGCCTCACTGTGGTGGGCATAGAAGACCCTGTACGACCTGAGGTAGAGTCTAACCCTAACCCTAACCCTAACCCTGTACGACCTGAGGTAGAGTGGGTGTTATGGTACTGTAAGGTCCAGAGGAATTGTGAGTTGGAGCCCCCAGTCTAACCCTAACCCTAACCCTGTACGACCTGAGGTAGAGTGGGTGTTATGGTACTGTAAGGTCCAGAGGGTTGTGAGTTGGAGCCCCCAGTCTAACCCTAACCCTAACCCTAACCCTGTACGACCTGAGGTAGAGTCTAACCCTAACCCTAACCCTGTACGACCTGAGGTAGAGTGGGTGTTATGGTACTGTAAGGTCCAGAGGGTTGTGAGTTGGAGCCCCCAGTCTAACCCTAACCCTAACCCTAACCCTGTACGACCTGAGGTAGAGTCTAACCCTAACCCTAACCCTGTACGACCTGAGGTAGAGTGGGTGTTATGGTACTGTAAGGTGCAGAGGGTTGTGAGTTGGCGACCCCAGTCTAACCCTAACCCTCCTGGTGGAATTATCACTCTCTCTCTCTCTTATGTCTGGATTTCTGCTTGTTTGTGAGTAACTCTCCCTCTCTCCTCTCTCTCTCCTTCTCTCCCTCTCTCTCCTCTCTCGCCCTCTCTCCCTCTCTCTCTCTCCTCTGTATCCCTCTCTCTCTCTCTCCCTATCCCTCTCTCTCTCCCTATCCCTCTCTCTCTCTCTATCCTCTCTCTCACTCTCTCTTTCCCTCTCTCTCACTCTCTCTATCTCTCTCTCGCCCTTTCTCTCTCTCTATCCCTCTCTCTCACTCTCTCTATCCCTCTCTCTCTCGCTCTTTCTCTCTCAGGTGCCTGATGCAATTCGTAAGTGTCAGAAAGCGGGCATCTGCGTAAGGATGGTCACAGGTTTGTAATGTGTTTATCACACTATGATTTACGAACACAGCCAGCGCATATTAGAGACAGGCTACTTTTTTATTTGAGCCAGGTGCCTATTTCCTTAAACATCATATCAGGTGGGAAAGACTACCGCACGGTTTACTGTGACCAGTAGGACCAGTATAAACATAATAACATGTTGAAAAGACTAAACATCATAACAAATCCCATGGCTGCCTATCATACACCTCTGATTTCCTGCTTCAACAACATGGAGAGAGCTACCGATTATGTTTTCTTTTTGTTGGCGCCATGGCTAGCAACGATGACAGAATGAAAAAAATAATATTTTAATGCGCATGATCGTGGTAATATCAGAGCTGTGTCCATGGTAACCTCGTAAACAATACATTTTGACTGGGTGTTTATTTGAAACAGGCCGATGCATGGCTATTAAAACAGGCCTGGCTATTAAAGCAGGCCTGGCTATTAAAGCAGGCCTGGCTATTAAAACAGGCCTGGCTATTAAAACAGGCCTGGCTATTAAAACAGGCCTTGCTATTAAAACAGGCCTGGCTATTAAAACAGGCCTTGCTATTAAAACAGGCCTGGCTATTAAAACAGGCCTGGCTATTAAAGCAGGCCTGGCTATTAAAGCAGGCCTGGCTATTAAAACAGGCCTGGCTATTAAAACAGGCCTTGCTATTAAAACAGGCCTGGCTATTAAAACAGGCCTGGCTATTAAAACAGGCCTGGCTATTAAAACAGGCCTGGCTATTAAAACAGGCCTGGCTATTAAAATGACCTGTTCTTAGGCACGACGCAACGCGGAGTACAGCCCTTAGCCGTGGTATATTGGCCATAGACCACAAATCCCAGTGGATTTAATTAGAACAGTAAAAAAATATATGTTTGTCATACCAATGGTATACAGTCTGATATACCAAGGCTGTCAGCCAATCAGCATTCAAGGCTCGAACCATCCAGTTTATAATATATTATGAAGTAACTCTGTTAAAATGTGTTAAAACTATTCTATTACGGCGGGCAATTAGCCTAGCGGTTAAGAGGTTGGGCAAGTAACTGAAAGGTCGCTGGTTCGAATCCCTGAGCCGACTATGTGAACAATCTTCCCGTGTGGCTCAGTTGGTAGAGCATGGTGTTTGCAACGCCAGGGTTGTGGGTTCGATTCCCACGGGGGGCCAGTACAACAACAAAAAATGCATGAAATGAAATGTATGCGTTCACTACTGTAAGTCGCTCTGGATAAGAGCGTCTGCTAAATGACTAAAATGTAAATGTAACAATCAGTCAATGTGCCCTTGAGCAAGGCATTTAACCCTGATTGATCCTGTGAGTCTCTCTGCTTAAGAGCGTCTGCTAAATGACTGAAAGTGTGAACATATATGTCTATTAGGACCTTGTGTGTGTAGCTGGCATCAACCATAGCAGCTAAATGTTATGACCATGTATAACGCTGTTATTACACATTATACCTGTGTTATGACCATGTATAACTCTGTTATTACACATTATACCTGTGTTATGACCATGTATAACGCTGTTATTACACATTATACCTGTGTTATGACCATGTATAATGCTGTTATTACACATTATACCTGTGTTATGACCATGTTTTAACCACCAGGAGACAACATTAACACAGCCAGGGCCATAGCAGCTAAATGTGGCATCATCCATCCTGGAGAAGACTTCCTGTGTATCGACGGCAAGGAGTTCAACCGGCGAATCAGGAACGAGAAAGGAGAGGTGTGTATGTGGTTAGGGGCAGGTGTGTGTGTGTGTGTGTGTGTGTGTGTGTGTGTGTGTGTGTGTGTGTGTGTGTGTGTGTGTGTGTGTATGTGGTTAGGGGCGTGTGTGTGTGTGTGTGTGTGTGTGTGTGTGTGTGTGTGTGTGTGTGTGTGTGTGTGTGTGTGTATGTGGTTAGGGGCGTGTGTGTGTGTGTGTGTGTGTGTGTGTGTGTGTGTGTGTGTGTGTGTGTGTGTGTGTGTCTGTGTGCAAACTCCTCCCCCCTGTGTGTTTGATTGACAGGTAGAGCAGGAGCGGATTGACAAGGTCTGGCCTAAACTACGAGTCCTCGCTCGCTCCTCCCCCACCGACAAACACACACTAGTCAAAGGTGAGTCACACACACACACACACACACCTGCCCCTAACCACACACACACACACACACACACCTACCCCTAACCACACACTCACACACACACACCTGCCCCTAACCACACACACACACCTGCCCCTAACCACACACACACACACACACCTGCCCCTAACCACACACACACACACACACACACACCTGCCCCTAACCACACACACACACACACCTGCCCCTAACCACACACACACACACACCTGCCCCTAACCACACACACACACACCTGCCCCTAACCACACACACACACACACACACACACACCAGTGCCGTTCAAGACTAGGAAGGACATTTTGTTTTTAGGTGCACAGCCTTATTTCTATTACGGCATTTTGAATGACTGTCATTCATATTCCATTCGTCCAGCTCAATGTAACATCCATAGGTTTGGCTCTTACGTGAGGATCCATTTTGCCCTTTACCCATCATGAGGTTGTTAAAAACCTACCCTACAAATTACAATAAGGCAGATGCATAGGTGGAGGTAGGATGAGGCAGGATGAGGTAGGCTGAGATAGGTTGAGGTAGTGTGAGATAGGTGGAGGTAGGTGAGGTAGGATGAGGTAGGCTGAGATAGTGTGAGGTAGGTGGAGATAGGTTGAGGTAGGTGAAGGTAGGATGAGATAGGTGGAGGTAGGATGAGGTAGGTGGAGGTAGGATGAGATAGGTGGAGGTAGGTGGAGGTAGGTGGAGGTAGGATGAGATAGGTTGAGGTAGGTGGAGGTAGGTGAAGGTAGGTGGAGAGACAAACTGGAGTAAACAAGGTATTAGACAGTATCTCTGTTTCCATTAACTTGTCCAGTGTTCTTGTAGACATTTAGAAAGTTTGCATAGAGAATAGATGATCAGTTTCCTGCTAGTGGGTTTCCTGCTAGGATGCTTCCTGCTAGGATGTTTCCTGCTAGGCTGTTTCCTGCTAGGCTGTTTCCTGCTAGGGGGTTTCCTGCTAGGATGTTTCCTGCTAGGGGGTTTCCTGCTAGGGGGTTTCCTGCTAGGGGGTTTCCTGCTAGGGTGTTTCCTGCTAGGGGGTTTCCTGCTAGGGGGTTTCCTGCTAGGGTGTTTCCTGCTAGGATGTTTCCTGCTAGGCTGTTTCCTGCTAGGGTGTTTCCTGCTAGGGGGTTTCCTGCTAGGGGGTTTCCTGCTAGGGGGTTTCCTGCTAGGATGTTTCCTGCTAGGGGGTTTCCTGCTAGGGTGTTTCCTGCTAGGGTGTTTCCTGCTAGGGTGTTTCCTGCTAGGGGGTTTCCTGCTAGGATGTTTCCTGCTAGGATGTTTCCTGCTAGGGGGTTTCCTGCTAGGATGTTTCCTGCTAGGGTGTTTCCTGCTAGGGGGTTTCCTGCTAGGATGTTTCCTGCTAGGGTGTTTCCTGCTAGGGGGTTTCCTGCTCGGGTGTTTCCTGCTAGGGGTTTCCTGCTAGGGGGTTTCCTGCTAGGGTGTTTCCTGCTAGGGCGTTTCCTGCTAGGGGGTTTCCTGCTAGGGGGTTTCCTGCTAGGGGGTTTCCTGCTAGGGGGTTTCCTGTTATGGTGTTTCCTGCTAGGATGTTTCCTGCTAGGATGTTTCCTGCTAGGGGGTTTCCTGTTATGGTGTTTCCTGCTAGGATGTTTCCTGCTAGGATGTTTCCTGCTAGGGGGTTTCCTGTTATGGTGTTTCCTGCTAGGATGTTTCCTGCTAGGATGTTTCCTGCTAGGGGGTTTCCATGTAACTATCTGGTGTCAATAAAAACAGCTGGACATAATTTCCTCACACCAATCTTTTTATAAATGTAGTGGTTGAAGTGTTTTCGTTACCCATTTAGGCAAATGGTGCATTAATAAATTAGTTACAGCCTGTATGCCCTCACACCTATCTGTTTCATGTCTCAGGTATCCTGTGAAAGTCAGCGTTGATAGAATGCAATAATTGACTAATATTTGCCAAATTCTAATAATTCTCATGTGCCAACACATCGCCGCGGTCCGTGGTTGCCATGGTGAAACTTCCTGTAGATCTGATTATAATTGGATGATGAAACTTTCCAGCCAACCAGAAAAACAAGGCGAAGCAATTCAGGCATTCTTGAAAATCAGGGCAATCATAATTGTTTAAACTATAAAAAAAAAGAATGATTTGCAAGCAGAAGGCAATTAGAAGGAAATGTGGAGTGGAACATGTGATGGCAGTATTCGATATTCCTGATTTATTCTAAAAACATCATCATTTGTTGTAATAAAGTTAGACAAAAGAAAAATCCACTGTCCAACAGATCATTGTGTTGTCCATCTTTAAAACGTGTGTCCTACTGTTTACCAACAGATCATTGTGTTGTCCATCTTTAGAACGTGTCCTACTGTTTACCAACAGATCATTGTGTTGTCCATCTTTAGAACGTAAATCCTACTGTTTACCAACAGATCATTGTGTTGTCCATCTTTAGAACGTAAATCCTACTGTTTACCAACAGATCATTGTGTTGTCCATCTTTAGAACGTGTGTCCTACTGTTTACCAACAGATCATTGTGTTGTCCATCTTTAGAACGTAAATCCTACTGTTTACCAACAGATCATTGTGTTGTCCATCTTTAGAACGTGTATCCTACTGTTTACCAACAGATCATTGTGTTGTCCATCTTTAGAACGTAAATCCTACTGTTTACCAACAGATCATTCTGTTGTCCATCTTTAGAACGTAAATCCTACTGTTTACCAACAGATCATTGTGTTGTCCATCTTTAAAACGTGTATCCTACTGTTTACCAACAGATCATTGTGTTGTCCATCTTTAGAACGTGTGTCCTACTGTTTACCAACAGATCATTGTGTTGTCCATCTTTAGAACGTGTATCCTACTGTTTACCAACAGATCATTGTGTTGTCCATCTTTAGAACGTGTCCTACTGTTTACCAACAGATCATTGTGTTGTCCATCTTTAGAACGTGTATCCTACTGTTTACCAACAGATCATTGTGTTGTCCATCTTTAAAACGTAAATCCTACTGTTTACCAACAGATCATTGTGTTGTCCATCTTTAGAACGTAAATCCTACTGTTTACCAACAGATCATTGTGTTGTCCATCTTTAGAACGTAAATCCTACTGTTTACCAACAGATCATTGTGTTGTCCATCTTTAGAACGTAAATCCTACTGTTTACCAACAGATCATTGTGTTGTCCATCTTTAGAACGTAAATCCTACTGTTTACCAACAGATCATTGTGCTGTATATCACTGTGTGTTCAGGCATCATGGACAGCACTGTGTTGGAGCTGAGGCAGGTTGTCGCGGTAACCGGAGACGGGACCAATGACGGGCCGGCGCTGAAGAAGGCCGACGTGGGCTTTGCCATGGTAACGCCCTGCTCAAAGTGTTTTATGTTGTCACTGCTGAGACACAGTAATATTATGAATGGAAAACACTAGCTTGTATTAAAGACTGAGACACAGTAATATTATGAATGGAAAACACTAGCTTTTATTAAAGACTGAGACACAGTAATATTATGAATGGAAAACACTAGCTTGTATTAAAGACTGAGACACAGTAATATTATGAATGGAAAACACTAGCTTGTATTAAAGACTGAGACACAGTAATATTATGAATGGAAAACACTAGCTTTTATTAAAGACTGAGACACAGTAATATTATGAATGGAAAACACTAGCTTGTATTAAAGACTGAGACACAGTAATATTATGAATGGAAAACACTAGCTTGTATTAAAGACTGAGACACAGTAATATTATGAATGGAAAACACTAGCTTTTATTAAAGACTGAGACACAGTAATATTATGAATGGAAAACACTAGCTTGTATTAAAGACTGAGACACAGTAATATTATGAATGGAAAACACTAGCTTGTATTAAAGACTGAGACACAGTAATATTATGAATGGAAAACACTAGCTTGTATTAAAGACTGAGACACAGTAATATTATGAATGGAAAACACTAGCTTGTATTAAAGATGCGGTCACATTTATTGGCACTCTTACACTTTACAATGTGCAATGGAGCAGAATTAACTGTTTGCTCTTTTTAAAACTGGTTGAATGGCTGTTTTCACCCTGTTGGCACCAACAATTTACTACAGATTAGACACATTACACAGTAAACAAGATATCTTGCCCCCAACCAAAATCATTTGAATTTTGAATAATTTAGTCCAGACCATGTTTTACTTTGAAATGAAAAATGTCAGTGTTGATAAATGTTTTGGGGTCCTGTCCAGTTGTAAATCAGAAGAAATAGTGACTTGAGCAAGGAGGCCAATATATTTGACCTCACCTGTACATAATTTGCGTAAACTCTTAATCTCTCTCTCACACTCTCTCCTACACTCTCTCTCCTACTCTTTCTCCTACACTCTCTCTCTCAATTTTATTCAAGGGGCTTTATTGTCATGGCAAACTATTGTTAACATTGCCAAAGCAAGATAAGTAGATAATAAACAAAAGTGAAATAAACAATAAAAAGTGAACAGTAAATATTATACTCACACAAGATCCAAAATAATAGAGACATTACAAATGTCATATATAGTGTTGTAACGATGTGCAAATGGTTACATTAGAAAAGGGAAACTAAATAAACATAAATATGGCTTGTATTTACAATGGTGTTTGTTCTTCACTGGTTGCCCTTTTCTTGTGGCAACAGGTCACAAATCTTGCTGCTGTGATGGAACACTGTGGTATTTCACCCAGTAGATATGGGAGTGAAATATGGGAGATATGTGTCTCTCTCTATCTCTCTTTGGTTTTGTCTCTCCCTCGTTCTTCATATTTCTCTCTATTTACCCCTATCTACACCTCTTCTCTCTGCAGGGTATAGACGATATTAAACCATACCTCTTCTCTCTCCAGGGTACAGACGGTATTAAACCATACCTCTTCTCCAGGGTATAGACGGTATTAAACCATACCTCTTCTCTCTCCAGGGTATAGACGATATTAAACCATACCTCTTCTCTCTCCAGGGTATAGACGGTATTAAACCATACCTCTTCTCTCTCCAGGGTACAGACGGTATTAAACCATACCTCTTCTCTCTCCAGGGTATAGACGGTATTAAACCATACCTCTTCTCTCTCTGCAGGGTATAGATGGTATTAAACCATACCTCTTCTCTCTCTGCAGGGTATAGACGGTATTAAACCATACCTCTTCTCTCTCTGCAGGGTATAGACGGTATTAAACCATACCTCTTCTCTCTCTCCAGGGTATAGACGGTATTAAACCATACCTCTTCTCTCTCTGCAGGGTATAGACGGTATTAAACCATACCTCTTCTCTCTCCAGGGTATAGATGGTATTAAACCATACCTCTTCTCTCTCCAGGGTATAGATGGTATTAAACCATACCTCTTCTCTCTCTGCAGGATATAGACGGTATTAAACCATACCTCTTCTCTCTCCAGGGTATAGATGGTATTAAACCATACCTCTTCTCTCTCTGCAGGATATAGACGGTATTAAACCATACCTCTTCTCTCTCCAGGGTATAGATGGTATTAAACCATACCTCTTCTCTCTCCAGGGTATAGACGGTATTAAACCATACCTCTTCTCTCTCTGCAGGGTACAGATGGTATTAAACCATACCTCTTCTCTCTCTGCAGGGTATAGACGGTATTAAACCATACCTCTTCTCTCTCTGCAGGGTATAGACGGTATTAAACCATACCTCTTCTCTCTCTGCAGGGTATAGACGGTATTAAACCATACCTCTTCTCTCTCCAGGGTATAGCCGGTACAGACGTGGCCAAGGAGGCGTCTGACATCATATTAACGGACGATAACTTCAGTAGTATAGTGAAGGCTGTGATGTGGGGGAGGAACGTCTACGACAGCATCTCCAAGTTCCTCCAGTTCCAGCTGACTGTCAACGTGGTGGCTGTCATCGTGGCCTTCACTGGGGCCTGCATCACACAGGTAACACACACACACACACACACACACACACACACACACAAAACGCACACACACACTCACACACAAACGCACTCACACACAAACGCACACTCTCAACATTGTGGGCGTCAACAGTGGATTTTCACACATTCTCCTCCCCCCACCAACCCTCTTGCCCCCCCAGGACTCTCCTCTGAAAGCAGTCCAGATGTTATGGGTTAACCTCATCATGGATACCTTCGCCTCTCTTGCCCTAGCAACAGAACCCCCCACAGAGTCCCTGTTGCTACGTAAACCCTATGGCCGCAACAACCCTCTCATCTCCTTGACGATGTTGAAGAACATCCTGGGTCACGGAGTCTACCAGCTCATCATCATATTTAGTCTCCTGTTTATAGGTAACGCACGCACGCATGCACACACACACGCACGCACGCACGCACACACACACACACACACACACACTTTTTCCCTCTTCTCCTTCTTCCTATCCATTACTTTCCTTCTCCTCCCTGTTCCTTCTCCTCCCTGTTCCTTCTCCTCCCTGTTCCTTCTCCTCCCTGTTCCTTCTCCTCCCTGTTCCTTCTCCTCCCTGTTCCTTCTCCTCCCTGTTCCTTCTCCTCCCTGTCCTCATTCATCATCTTGCCTCCAGTTCTCTTTTTTGACAGTTTCTCTCC
>NC_042986.1:44965513-44968013 GCF_901001165.1 Salmo trutta
ACAGTATATATACAAAAGTACGAGGACACGGCTATTTCAGCCACACCCGTTGCTGACAGGTGTATATAATCAAGCACACAGCCATGCAATCTCCACAGACAAACATTGTCAGTAGAATGGCCCGTACTGAAGAGTTCAGTGAACTTCAACGTGGCACCGTCATAGAATACCACCTTTCCACCAAGCCAGTTCAGCTAGAGCGGCCCGGGCCAACTGTAAGTGCTGTTATTGTGGAGTGGAAGCTGCCCGGGCCAACTGTAAGCGCTGTTATTGTGGAAGGCCACACAAACTAAAAGGACAGGACCACCAAGTGCTGAAGCGCGGGAAAATCGTCTGTCCTCGGTTGCAACACTCCACTACCGAGTTCCAAACCACCTCTGAAGCAACTTCAGCACAATAACTGTTTGTCGGGAGCTTCATGAAATGGGTTTCCATGGCTGAGCAGACCTCACACAAGCCTAAGATCACCATGCGCTATGCCAAGCCTCGGCTGGAGTGGTGTAAAGCTCACTCGCCTCCATTGGACTCTGGAGCAGTGGAAACGCGTTCTCTGGAGTGATGAATCACGCTTCACCATCTGGCAGTCTAATGGTCTGGGGCTGTTTTTCATGGCTCGGGCCCCTTAGTTCCAGTGAAGGGAAATCTTACTGCTACAGCATACAATGACATTCTAGACAATTCTGTGCTTCCAACTTTGTGGCAACAGTTTAGGGAAGGCCCTTTCCTGATTCAGCATGACAATGCCCCCGTGCACAACGCGAGGTCCATACAGAAATTGTTTGTCGAGATTGGTGTGGAAAAACTTGACTGGCCTCAACCCCATCGAACACCTTTGGGATAAATTGGAATGCCAACAGCGAGCCAGGCCTAATCGACCTCATTAATGCTCTTGCGGCTGAATGGAAGCAAGTCCTCAGTAGCATCTAGTGGAAAGCATTCCCAGAAGAGTGGAGGCTGTTATAGCAGCAAAGGGGGGGGACCAACTTCATGTTAATGCCCATGATTTTGGAATGAGATGATCAACGTGCCTGATTTCCATATCCTGTTGGTCATGTAGTGTAGATGAGCAGGTGTCCACATCCTGTTGGTCATGTAGTGTAGATGAGCAGGTGTCAACATCCTGTTGGTCATGTAGTGTAGATGAGCAGGTGTCCACATCCTGTTGGTAATGTAGTGTAGATGAGCAGGTGTCCACATCCTGTTGGTCATGTAGTGTAGATGAGCAGGTGTCCACATCCTGTTGGTAATGTAGTGTAGATGAGCAGGTGTCCACATCCTGTTGGTCATGTAGTGTAGACGAGCAGGTGTCCACATCCTGTTGGTAATGTAGTGTAGATGAGCAGGTGTCCACATCCTGTTAGTCATGTAGTGTAGATTAGCAGGTGTCAACATCCTGTTGGTAATGTAGTGTAGATGAGCAGGTGTCCACATCCTGTTAGTAATGTAGTGTAGATGAGCAGGTGTCCACATCCTGTTGGTCATGTAGTGTATGTTATGTTCCCTAGGTGGTGATAGTCCAGTGGGGAGGCAAGCCATTCAGCTGTGCTCCTCTCAGCGTGGAGCAGTGGCTCTGGTGTCTGTTCGTTGGAGTGGGAGAATTACTCTGGGGACAGGTCAGTGTGTGTGTGTGCGTTAGTGATGCACGGGTCAGCTGTTTGCTAATAACCCATCAGCAATCACCTGACTATAGGTTATGCGATAAAGTCCAAATCTGGGGCCCGAACCCAACCCTAACCCGCTAGTATAGAAAATGCGCTGTAGAGTCATAGATATAACTTTTTTTTTTGTACAGGCCTTTTAGATAGGCCTATGTTTCGGCTTGTAATTTCCAAGCATTTTGTTTGGCTATTTATTTGTCCACTTATTTATAATTAGATACACGCAGCTTTTCTTCTGTCATTAGTCGTTGCACGAGAAAACTCAATAAACTTTTGCTCACCAGAATAACGGCATAAAAAAATCTATAGAATGAAGTCTTCAATTTAGTTGACATCTTTACTCTTTCATCTCTGCTTCTCTAGTGCAACAAAGACGTTTAGGGACCAAGGAGAAAATGCAATATCCCCCCCCAAAAAAAAAACTGTCTAGAATTTCTTTGCTAAACTTCGAAATCCGTTAGACCGGTTTTAAGAAAATTAAAAAGCTGTTCAAACGACTCAACAGGTTTTTGATAAGATTTCAGTTCGACTTGGATGCAAATTTTTATGTGATTGAAATTCTGTCCGCTTTTATGATGCTGATAAAAATGGCACCTTTACAGACGGTCCCTAAACTGTGCGTTCATTCTCTCAAAATACTGAAAGAAATACATCATATTTCTCCACTCCTGTTCCCGAGTTAAAAATGTATATTTGGTTTATCATCTTACTGCAAGAAATGCTTAATTCTGCAGGAGTTTACACTAGATTAGCCAATGTGAGAGGTTATTGACCAACAGTCCGTGTCCAGATTTCATTTAGGCTAGCATTCCATTGAACTTATAGAGTTCCCTTGCCATTTT